>NW_007726858.1:407571-410918 GCF_000696425.1 Galeopterus variegatus
TGTCCTTTCTACATTTTAAAGCCCCATTTAAGTGACCAGAGATCCTTCCGAAGTTGAATGTCTGTCATATTATAACTGTTTTTTGCTGTAATCGCCTGAGCTGAGCATGGCTTCCTCTGATATACACCTGGAGTATAGCTTTGTGCACATGTCCCATTCTCGTTGAAACAATAGGAAGTATCATTTCAGTCTCTGCGATCCTCTGTTGTGTGAGTTACCAGTAGGGCATGCCCTCTGCTTATTGTTCATGGGAACACACTCAAGGAATTTTGCAGGAAGGCCCCCATCCAGGATGTTACTGGAAGATCTGCCTGGTGGAGTTTGTACAAACAATGTGTGACCCTGCCAGCTCAGCCAGAACCCCTGCCCTATGCTGGGAGGCTCTCTGACCCTAGCGGAAAAGGCTGCTGTCTTCATCACCCAGCTAAGAAGCTGCTACAGGGTGGGTCTTGAGCTCCCCGTCTGCCTGCCTAGAGGCTCTTAGGCAGACTCTTGCCACACGTTTAGATCTGGTTTGCATATTGCGTCTATACAAAATATAAATCTGATCAAGTTTCCTCTCTTCCCCCTTCAAACTCTTCCATGGTGTTCCATGTTGTTCTTAGGAACAAATCTACTAGAACTCTTTATTTTTTTTCACTTTGTGGCAAAATAAATTTTTTTTCATTTTGTGGCAAAATATACTTAAAAATTTTTACCATTTTAGTCATTTTAAAGCATACAGTTCAGTGTTATTAAGTATATTCACATTGTTGTACAACCAATCTCCAGAATGCTTTTTATCCTGCAAAACTGAAACTCTGTATCCATTAAACAACTCCCCACTTCCCCCTTTCCTCATCTCCTGGTAACTGCTATTCTGCTTTCTGTCTATAAATTTGATAACTCTAGGAACTTCATATAAGTGCAGTCATACAATATTTGTCCTTGTGAGTCTGTCTTATTTCACTTAACGTAATGTTTTTAAGGTTCATCCATGTTGTAGCATGTATCAAAATCTCGTTTCTTTTTGAGGCTGAATCATATTCCATGTATATACCACATTTTGTTTATCCACTCATTCACCAATGAGTCTACTAAGAATATGACATTGAAGGGCCTGTGTAGTCTTACCCTCACCACTTCTCCTGCCTTCTCATCTGGGATAATCTTAACCCTCTGCTTTCTGTACTCTAGCCACCTGCCTTTTTTCAGTCTCTCAAGAGCAGTATCCTTCTTATCTGGAAAAAGAAATCCCTTTACACATGCCAATTCCTCTGTTGAGAATGATCTTTCACTATCCCTTCCACTCTTACTCATCTAGACTTAAATATCACTAAGCTTAAATATCTCCACATTTCTTTCCTAGGGGGCTCCACAAGAAAAGGTTGGTCAGACTCTCTTCTCTCATGAATTATTTTCATAGAGCTCTATGTGTTTCTGTAGTGCTTATTACAACTGTAACTTATTGATTCATTTTGCATGCATTTGTTTAATGACTGCCTTCCTTGACAGTCTGTAAACTCATCATGTGTTAATACTATATCCCTTGTTTCTGCCATAGTAGCTGGCATAGAGTACGTACACAGTAAGTAGTTGTTGAATGAAGCTATAAATTGAACGAATAAATGAATACTGAAAAGAGAAAATTTTAGGGCTATATGCTGGGTGCATTTGGATTTTAAAATGTATACAAGATGTTAAATTACCAGTCAGATTTCAAAAAGTTGTCTTGCTAAAGCATAGATCTTTGCCCTGTCATTTCTCCATTGATGAAAACTTTCATGAATAATCTCTTCATTATTTGAAGATGCCTCAGGGGTTGCCAAAACTCAAACAACAACAAAGACGGCTTACATTTTCTGAGTGCTTATTCTCTGCCAGGCTTTGTACTGGCTGCTTTCTGTGTATTATCTCAACTCTCATAATGACTCTGAAAGGAAGGTGCTATTTTGTTTGTTTGCTTTTAGTTTATGTTTCCAAATGAGAAAACCAAGGCTCAGAGAGTTTAAATAACTTACTTATGATCACTCAGCCTGTACATGGCAGGTCCAGAAGTGGGGGTGTAGCTGAGCTTTGTAGCCTGGGATAGAGCACCATCCCCTCCCCCAATTCCCTTTATCAAATGGAGTAGTCTCTTTTTATCTGTGTTATAAATAGGGCCTCTGCCTTGGTTTTCTGTGAAGCCAGGGTGTTGTGACTAAAGAAGAATCTGAAAACTCCAGGCCTGCAGAATAAATTTGGCCCTGATATACCCTTTTCAGCCTCATGCTCTACCACCATTACCTGTCTCACCATGCTTCTCCCCAAATGCCCTTTTCTCTCTTCTGCAGCTGACAAGTTACTATGCATCTCTAAGGCATTTTCCAAATCTCAAAGCAGATAAATTGTACTTTCTGCATGCTGCTCCCATAGCAGGTCCATCCCTCTCTCCTAGCAGCACTCATGTTCTTTCTAAGTAGTGGCTGACAAGTTTGTTTCCATCACAAGACTGAGAGCTTCTAGAAAAGTTGGACCAGGCCTGCCTCCTCTCGGCAGCTCCTCAGCCTGACCCCAGATCTGGCACAGAGCACAGGGGGCTCAGCCAATGCTTAATGAGTGAACGAACGCACATCAAGTTAGAGTGGGTGCTTGGAACCAACTAGCTGAGTTCAGAAGCCTGGAATACAAACTCTAATGTATACTCACAGAACCCCATGACTGCGAGATGGAGATGATCAGATGTATTAATCACTGCTTTGGAAAGGAATTAAAATATTTGCATAATATAATATGTTTCTAAAACAGTTGTGCCCTCGTTGTTTCATAAGGAAGTAATTAAATGTGTTTGATGACAACATTCATAAATGCTATCATTTATTCAAGACTATTATATGCTGTTCTCTTTATTGGTACTTTATATCTGTTATGACTGCTTCTCCTAATTGTGCTGTAAGGTGTCATTTTTATCTCCATTTTAGAATTAAGGAAACAGGCTTGGAGAGAGTAGCTTGCCCAAGAATAGTCAACTTCTGAGTGATAGATATGGGAATGAAACCAGTCTGTCTGACTTCTAAACCAATGCCTTGCCATCACCCTGCTTCTGATCTTGTATTTTAGATAACTTTCTGCTCAACACCCTGAACCCTTATGCATATGCCCTTCTTCCTCTCAGACCTCCCTGTGCCCAGCATCCCCTTCCCCTCCTTCTTTCTTTTCCCCTCCTCACTGCCTTGCCTCTCCATTTCCCTATAGTACCTTTTTGATTATTGCCTCTGTATTTGCATACTGAATTGGAAATATTTTTCAGAATGTCAATAACTATTCGACACTATTACATGTGGAAACTGTCTGTTGTTAATAGTATGGTAATGTCACATTTGCATTAA
>NW_007726858.1:411247-413866 GCF_000696425.1 Galeopterus variegatus
AATAGTACCTTTTTGATTATTGCCTCTGTATTTGCATACTGAATTGGAAATATTTTTCAGAATGTCAATAACTATTGGACACTATTACATGTGGAAACTGTCTGTTGTTAATAGTATGGTAATGTCACATTTGCATTAATAAAAGATAATACATTTTATGAAAGCTAAATACATATACTATGATTTTGTTTTCTTTATAACCTTTTACTTTTAAGATTTTTTTGAGTCCCAGTTTATATTTCTTAAAATGTATGGTTTTTCTTCCATTTAAAATATAAATGTAACAATATAGTGAAAAGAAAAGTTGGTTAGATAAAACTTTTTCTCTTACAAAGTGCTTTCTAAACAGTGGGATACCCATTTCAAATTATATGTGAAATACAGGATTGAAATACTTAAATAAGGTCGAAGTTTAAGATGTTTCTTACAGACTTAGATTCATTTATTTTCTCCCCTCCTAGTATTTCAGCAGGATTAAGTTTTTTGAATCAGCGGATCAAGTTTTAATTTTCCTGTTCCTTCCTTATACTGACATATGCTTTGGCAGAACAAAAAAGAGGCCTAAACATGTCAGCATGATTTTTGTTCAATGAATGAAAAACCATAAAAGTAACAAGATCTGATCCAAATCCCTAAACTCCTGACATGGTGGTTTTGTCCTTTCCAGTCCCAAGATTCATATTACTGACTTTGGAAAGCTTTCTGCCTGGAAGTAGAGAAGTAATGGCAGCAGTGCGTGATTTACTTGAAATAGATTACGAGGGGTAGACAGCATGCAGTAGTGGAAATAATACAGGCCAGAAAGATCTGGATTTGAATCTTAGTTCTGTCATTCAAGCCCATGGGCAAGTCACTTAACATCTGTGAGCCTTAATTTCCTCATTGGAAAATGGGGGTATTAGAGTCTAATTTTTGGAGAATTGTTGTGAGGATCAATGATGTAACACACTTAAAGTACTCATACGGCATAGAGAGGTTTAATAATAGTAGTAATCAGGATCATTTTTATTTTGAGAATACCTTTAAAAAGCTGAATCCAGAAGGATTTATTTATAACACAGCTCTCCACTTTGTCTTCAGAGCTTGTCCTGTCTCAAAACTCTTAACTTTTTTCTCATCAGAGAAAATATCAGGTAGATGCCCTAAGTCTTTAACAGCTGCTCATCACTATTTCACATCACTATTTCACTGAACATATACCCAGAACTTGGGATTGTCCTTATTCAGCAAGAACCATGTTGATTTGAGAGTCAGGAAGCATATGCCAGTGATATCTATTTCAGGACCCGGGGGCAGAGGAATTTTGTCATAGTAAGGCCATTGGCTCTTGAGACAAGCCAGCCTGGGGACTGGGTTTGACTTCATATTAAATACCAAACTTCTTTGGGCCTCATTTTCTTCATCTGTAAAATAGGGTTCATGATCTTTCAAGGCCTTCCGTGGTATGGCTTCCCATCCTCTTTTCTTTTACTACCTTCTTTGTTATCTGTGCCCCAGCCAATTCCTCAGCTCAAACATAGTCTCTTTGCAGCTTAAAGACTTCATATATGTTCTTTCCTCCTGAAATCCTCTTTTGCCATGCCAGTACTGGCAACTCGGACTCGTTCTTTGGATGCTAGTGTGGTGTATTACTCAGAATAAGATGGGCTATACTGCAATAACAAGCAATCCCAAAATCTCTGTGGCTTATAACAATAGAAGGTATTTCTTGCTCATGCTGTGTGATGGGTGCTGTTCATCATAGTCGTTCTGGAACCCAAGCGATGGAAGCTTTATCTCAACTTGTACTATGGTGGAGGGAAACAAATGTGGCAGAGCACACATTGCCTTTAAAGCTGCTGTCACTTTAAAGTGGCACCTGTCATTTCTGATCACCTTTCATTGGCCAAAACAAGTTATACAGCCTAACTTCAGAAGGGGTCGGGAAATGCATTCCTACTGTGTGCCTGGAAGGATGAAAACCAGAACACTAGTAAACTGACCTAATGGCTACCACATTTAGGTATCATTTCTTCAGGAAAGTCTTACCTTACTGCCCACTGCCTAAACTCAGACAGTTCCTGGTAAGCTGACTGAGCTTCTGCTCTCCTATGGCACCTTGTACTTCCCCACTTCCCATACCACAGCACTTCTCACACTCTTTGTAAATGTCTCTTTACTTGTCTCTCTGCCTAGCTAAGCTCCTTAAGAGCAGGACAAAGGTCTTTCATGTTTATCATAGTACCTCAGTGCCCAGCACTGGTTTTGATAGGTAGTTTGTACATGATGAAGGAAGGAAGGCAGGGCAAACATGCTGGGCTACTTTTCTGCATTGCTGTGATGATTAAATGTAAAATAGGAATAATAATAACTGCCTCATAAGGTTGTTGTAAGGATCAGTGTATAAAGTGCCTATCCTAGTGGTTTATTGTAGGCCCTCAGTATGCTCATTGTTGTTATAATGAGGATGTTAATAGTAAAAAATATGACATTTATTAAGTATACATATGTGCTAGACACTCTCATGGGTACTTGATGGAAGTTAGCTGGCACAATGGCTCTCACATACTATGTTGGGACTCTTGTGTCTTGGTCAGTTTCGAGTTGATTCATAAGTGTTATAGTAATTTTTAAGATTCT
>NW_007726858.1:414326-416656 GCF_000696425.1 Galeopterus variegatus
AGTTAGCTGGCACAATGGCTCTCACATACTATGTTGGGACTCTTGTGTCTTGGTCAGTTTCAAGTTGATTCATAAGTGTTATAGTAATTTTTAAGATTCTGAAGGTTGCTACTTACTTGTTTTGGGTGATTTAGAGATGATGCTCTTTATATAGCATCATTATTTATTGTATTGCTTTCCTTAGTAGGAGAGAAAGGGATGGAGTTATAGCTAATAATTGATTCCTTTCATTGAGCACTTAAAAAGTGCCAGGGTCAGTGTTTAAGCAGTTTACATGCATCGTCTCATTTAATCTTCACACTACCTCTTGAAGATGGGTGCTGACACAATGCCCATTAGACAGATAGGAACTCTGAAGAGAGGAAGGCACTTATGTTCTTGTTGGGGCCGTGGCCAGGATTTGATCCCAGGTCTGCCTAGACTTCCTGGGTAATGTGTTTAAGCAATATTCTTACTGGCTCTCCTTAGCTAACTCTCCAGGAATTGTACTTGACCCTGAGCATGCCCATGGGTATGTGTGAGGAACATGAAGATCATCTACCAACAGAGGGTAAAATTACAAACCACTGAGCTGATAGAGTGATGTTAAATTCTTGGTTAACAATTAATGTATAGAATGATTTTGTTGATTTTTTTTTCCATCTTTTTATCAGAGTAACCAGAGAGCACAGAGAAATGCTAGTGAAACTGGCCAAACAGAACACCAACAAGGCCAAAGACTCTTTAAGGAAGGTTCGTACCAATGCAATGAATAAGTTGAAGAAATCAAAGGACAAGGTCTCAGAGGACACCATTAGGCTCATAGAGAAACAGGTACTATTCCCAGCAGATGTAGTGTTTATGTATCTGACCCAAGGAATCCTTTGTTCATGTCTGAAGCAGGGCCAATTAAAACGGAATACCTCTGGTTCTTTCATTCACGTGATCAGCATTGACTGAGTATCCTGGACCTAGCCCTGTGCTGGACCCCAGGAGGGATCCATGGGGGATGATAAGATGCTGTTGACCTTTTACCATGTGCCAGGCTCTGTACTGGGCATTTACATTACTTCATCTATCTTCAAAACTACAAAACTGAGGTTGGTAGTGAGGAAACTGAGGTTCAAAGAAGTTTAATGATTTTTTCAAAGTCCTCAACTTGCTCAAAGACTGCTGGGAAGTGGTAGAAATGGGATCCAGACACAGGTAGACTGATTTCAGAGCCTATCTGGTTAATAATGCTAATGCTCTCCTAGCTGGTTTTCTGGTTGCTGAGAAGTGAGCACTTCATGTTCTCAGTGTGCTGAGTAGTAGTATTTGAACAGGTCTTAAAGGAGCGACTGTAGGAAAACAGAGACAAGGGGGAAAGGTAGAACAGCATGTTACAAAGGTATGGTTATGTAAAAGGACATTGTTCAGTAGGTCATTGGGGATTGAACCTAGGATGAGACTAGGGAATGAATAGAGAAGACAGAATGACCCCATCTTAGAAGGTCTTGTATACCAGGTTGAAGAGTTTGACCTTTAACATACCCAGGGAGTCCCACATTGGCTATATATCTATATCAGTTATCTATGACTACAATGATGCCACATAACAAACTACTCTGAAACTCAGTGATTTATAATATCAAAGTATTATTTCTTATTCTCGTTTCCGTGGGCCAGTTGGGTGTAGCTGATCTAGGTTGGACTCAGTGGCCTTGGCTGCAGATCTTGGATTGGGTTCAAGTCTGATTTATACATTTTTCAACCTTCTGGAGTCAACAGGTTTCCCAGGGCATCTTTCCATGGCAACAGCAGATGTCAAGAGCATAAATCCAACCACTCAAACACATTTTTAGCATGTGCTCTTGTCACATCACATTAGCCAAAGCAAGTCACATAGGTTAAGCCCAGTATCATTGGTACAGGGAATTATGTGTACCTGGAGGTCTGGGAGAGGGAGTGAATATTTGTTGAACAATATCTATTTACCATACCATAATCACTTGCGGAGCATATAAAAATACAAGAATCTGGGGCCCCCACTCCCAGAGATTGAGCCAGTGAATTTGGAGTGGGGCCCGAGTTCTGCATTTTTAAATGCTTCCCAGGTGATTCTCATACAATAACTGTCTTAAAAGATTTTTTTAAGGCAGCGTGGAGGTCATATCTGTGTTTATGAAGATGACTGTAGTGGCCAGGTAGAAAACAGATTGTAGAGGCAAGACTGGAGGCAGGGAGACCAGGGAGGCTGTTGCAGAAATTCATTCAGAAAGTGATGATGGTCTGAACCTGAGTGGTACCAGTGGGAAGTGAGAGAGGAAGATTAATTTACCAGTGTTTAGGAGATAGAGTTAGTAATGTTT
>NW_007726858.1:416780-420716 GCF_000696425.1 Galeopterus variegatus
AGGACTGTATATTTTTAGAAAGGTCCCCAGATAATTCTGTGAAAGCACACATGGAAGATAATGACTTAAAATCCTTATAATACACCCTTGTGATGGCACCAGAGTTAGAAAAGATGGTTCTGCACTTGATGTCCTGTGGCCTTGGGGAAGTTACTTGACTCCTTGGAATCTGTTTCTTCTGTAAAAAGGGATTGGCAGTTTCTACCTCGAAGGGTTGCCCTAGATTCTAAAAAGCACCGTTAGAGTACCTGACACCTAAACCCTCAAAGCTCCCCTCTTGCCGTCTTTCTGGCCTCCTCTTTCCCTGCATCAGCTAAAAGAGGAGGCTCATAGATTGGGCTGGCCTTTTGTTGAGCACTGATCAGGCCTCATAATAGTCTGGGCCAGCTCCTTGTCTGTCTCCCAGGGGATTCCATTTCTGCACGTGACACTTGGCCTTTTCATTGCTTCCTGCTGGTGAGCCTGGGGACCTCTGAGGCCTGCCAGGCTCCCCTCACTCAGCAAGTTGGGGTCTGCGCAAGGGACCAGAGTCCACCTGCTTCTTGAAAAAGGAAGAGTGATCAGATAACCTGCACTCTTGATAAAACCTGCTTGACAAAAACCCTGCCAGAAGCCATCACTCATTAGCACTGGCTTTTCACCATCCTCTTCAAGCTAGTTTTTTTCCTTTAGTGCTTTTAAGTGTTGATTATTATTATTTTGCCAAAGAGAAAATAGCTTTATTAGTTTTTCTGACACTAAAGTAATAAATGTTTACTGTAAAAAAAAAAGAAAGAAAAGAGAAAATAATTGAAATCTCATTACTCAGAGATGACTATTGTTAACATTTTAGTGTGGACCTTCAAGTTATCTCTCTAAGCTATATGTATATTACAGGAAAAAGATCATACTACTTATATTACACCATATTTCATATTTTTCCAATGTAAAAATATTAAAAACATCATCATTTAAATGTTAGTTCTTACTGTTATTGTGAATAACTTCATTTACTGTCATACGGTTAAAAGTTTGGGTAGGAAAATCTTTAGGAGACAGCCTTGTGTACACTTCGTTTTGTTCTTTTTCCCAGTCAGAAGGCACCAGGCTGGAGTTCTTGGTGTGCGTTTTGTTTTTAAATGAAAAAGGTTTTGGCTAATTGTTGCTTCATCAGTTTTTAAAAATTTATTTGTTTGCTTTTGTTCCTGATCATCAAAGTAATGTATGCTCCTTGTTGAAAATGTAGAGTACAGAAAATTGTTTTAAAAAATGGGGAATAACTCATCCCATAATTCCACATTGCAGAGGCAACTGCTCTCAACATTTTGGAATACTTCCTTTCTTTCTTTTTTTTTAACTACATAGTTTTTTAACATGATTGAGAACATATATAAACAATTTTATATCCAGCTTTTTATTTTCTATTTNATTCCACATTGCAGAGGCAACTGCTCTCAACATTTTGGAATACTTCCTTTCTTTCTTTTTTTAACTACATAGTTTTTAACATGATTGAGAACATATATAAACAATTTTATATCCAGCTTTTTATTTTCTATTTGGCATTAAAGTGTTATCAGCACCAAGCTTTAGCCAAGTGAGCTAACCAGCCAGCCTGATAATTCACTTTCATAAGCCCTCATTTTGGACTGTTAGTTTGTTTAAACTTTTTTGTTAAATAAATAAGGTTGCAGTAAATGTCTTTATACATAAATTTTTGTTAAGATGATTTCCTTAGACTAGAACATCCCAAGTGTGGATCACTTACAAGGGAATGCATATTTTTAAGGTCTTTGGTACGTACTGCTTAATCACTTGCAGGGTTTTTAGAATATGTGTATTTTTTTTTAAATTTCATCTTTTTAACCCATAATGCTTGAACCTAGAATTTTTAATGTGAGCTTAAAATGTCACTTATCTTGGTAGTATTGGTTTTACTTCCACATTCTGCAGAAAAGATTAAATTATACTTTATATAAATTCATACAACCTTTCCAGAGGATGATATGGCAGTATATACCAAAATTTGTACATTTCTGTTTCAGTGACTTAGGAATATATCCAAAATAGATTGTCAAGAATCTTATCTATAGGAATGTTTGTTGAGGTATTATATATAATAGTAGAAAACTGGGAACTAGCTAAGGTTCTGACAGTGGGAAAATAAAATGTTTTACATCTATTCATTGGAATGAATATAGAAAAAGTTACAAAAATATTTTACAGATATCATAGAATTTTTTTGGAATTTAGTTTTTTTTAAAAAGGTAGGTTATACAATAGTATTATGATTCCATATTTATAAAGAAAAGTCACATGTACATAAAATGGTTGGTAGCTAATACATATCAAAATATTAAAAGTGGTTATTTCAGGTGATGGGATTATGAACAATTTTGATTTTATTTTTTAAGAGAGTTTCTTTTTTTTCTTTTTAAAAAATTTCTCAGAATTTTTTTGAAGTCATGTCATTTTTTAAAAACTTTATTATAAAAATATTTCTTTCATCTTTGGTATATAAGAATGAAATGATTCTGTTGTAAGTTCTAACTATGCAGTCGTGTCTGACCCCCAAACACCCTCAACCTCCCCAAACTTCCCAACGCAGCCCAGGCCACATCTGCTGAAGAAGGACCAGGGTCTTCCCACTCAGGACTCTGGCATCTGCCAGCCTGCTGTTCCACCTTTGCTTTTGATTGCTATAAATGTGGCTGCTGAACATTAAAGCACATGGCAGAAACCACCAGTAACTCTGCCCGAGATCTTTTCATTACTGCCTTTCTCTGAGAAACGCAGCTTCTCTGAAATGAGCGAAAGTGGGTGCTAGTGGGGCTGAAGGAAGGAGGGCTCCCGGTAGACTGGGTGGCAGGCAACGAGGCTGGACTGGGAGAGGCAGTGGGTGTTCCAAGCCAGGCCTCAGGAAGGATGACTTGTACACAGGCCTACCCCAGGGTGTGCTGCATGCTCTTTCCATCCCCCTTCTATGTCCCTGCCTTTCATTCTCCTGAACTTGTAAGTAGCACATGTGATGATGATGTTATTCTCATCATCATGTCTTTATAAGGCAGCATATTGTAATATGCTTGCTCTTTGGAGTCAGACAGGCCTGGATTCAAATCCCAGCCCTGTTTACTTCTCACTTGTTATGGTCAGCAAATGACTCCACCTTTGTGAGCCTCTGTTTCCTCATCTGTAATGTGGATGCTAGTAGTGCCTGTCTCACAGGATTGATATGGGGACTAAATGACACAACATACTTAAAAGTGGCTAGTATGGTTGCTGGTCCTCAATAATTGTTTACCCTGCTTTTCCATCCCACTCCTCTCCTCCATCTTGTGACTTTAAATATGAGACTGGGGCACTGACATTCTTAATGACCCTAACACAGCCTGTCTGGAATGAGGAACTACTAGGCCAGGTGCTGTGGACACTCCCAAAGGGAGCAGGAGCATCAAACTGGCCATTGGGGTGGGTGAGTTCTTGGCTCAGCCACACCACTGACTTTCTGTGTGATATTGGGCAGATCAGTTAGCATTCTATGCTCTGGTTTACTCCTCTGTAAAATGGGGATAATAGCTGTTCCACCTGTTTTATAGAGGTTATATGAAGTGGTTGGATTTGAGTAAAGTAACAGAGGACAAAACACTTTTGCTTAGTAGGATCTACTGTGCAACTGTTAGATGAAATAATGTTTGTAATATGTTAAAGGGAGAGAATAGTATTTCATATGTTGTGAAGATTAAGTGCAATAATGCTTGTAAAATTTTTAATACAGTGTCTGGCATGTAGTAAGTACTGAGTAAGTGGGAGCTGTTGGTGTTCTTGCTGTTAATTATCCTTATTTTAAGAAGTCTGATAAAGATGGAAAAGATGAACTTGCAGGCAGACTGTCCCCGAGGGCACTTTGTACCTGTATTATGGTAAAAAGTTAATCAGTATTTTCATTGATTGATTAAT
>NW_007726858.1:421041-422304 GCF_000696425.1 Galeopterus variegatus
AGATTAAGTGCAATAATGCTTGTAAAATTTTTAATACAGTGTCTGGCATGTAGTAAGTACTCAGTAAGTGGGAGCTGTTGGTGTTCTTGCTGTTAATCATCCTTATTTTAAGAAGTCTGATAAAGATGGAAAAGATAAACTTGCAGGCAGACTGTCCCCAAGGGCACTTTGTACCTGTATTATGGTAAAAAGTTAATCAGTATTTTCATTGATTGATTAATTTGAAAAGTCAGGAAGTGATGGTAAAAATCATAGTAATACAACCAACATTTGCATAGCAAATAACTAGTTTGGAACATGCTTGTGTGTTCATGATTCTGTTAAACCCTCACAACTGCTCTCTGAGGAAGGGACCTAGCATTCTCATTTGATCGATGAAAATGACTTGCACATTGTCACCCCACTGAGAATTAAACCTACAACCCACGTTATCAAATTGATACCCTAGGTACTCTGCCTCCTGCCAGTCCTCATCCCTGTCCCCAAACTACCCTCGAAGCCATTTTTTTCATAGGAAGTTTGCAGCCCTCATTCCTGACTGTCCCAGGCTGCCAGCCTGCAGGTGCTGGAGTACTGCTGGGCACCATGCCACACCCTATGCAAGGCAGCCACAGGGGGCAAAAGCATCTTAAGGGCTTGTGGCTGGCTGAGTGAGGGAGGGACCAAGCTGCCATTCTGAGTCCAGCCACTCTTCAGACGTGTCTGGCAGCCCCAGGAACTTTGCTTTTCCAGCTGAAAAGTGTGCAGCTGTTGCTATGGTAAGAGCCCAGCAGCCTCCCTGCTTGGGACCCATTGCTCTAAGTCCTTTTTAGTTTCTACCCTTTCCCGTGCATTTAGTTCCCAATTCCTGGTCAAGGCCTGTGATCTGCAAATACAGATGCCAACAGCCGCTGTGCTGCTGCGTACACAGATCCTGAGCACCACACTGCCGCCTTCAAAGTTTCCAGCCTAAATCTTCCTGCCCTTGGTCCCATTTAGACAGAGGAGGGAGGCTGCAGCACCTACTAAATTGTGTTGTGCTTTGTTTTTTATTCTTAGATTGAGTACATTTATCGCAGAAAATTTGGAAAATATAAAAAAGCACAGAAAATTTTAATTATTATTTACTTAGTAAATATTTCCTGAGAACTCGATATGTGCTAGGTCCTAGGCTAGATGTGACAGATACGGACATAAATAATATATTACCTATCTTCCCATCACTAAAAGATAACCACTGTTAATATTTTGCAAGCTTCCTTCCATTTTTTTAAAAACATGCAA
>NW_007726858.1:422615-423316 GCF_000696425.1 Galeopterus variegatus
AATTTTTTTGTTTACATATTTTAGAGATACTTCTACATATGTACACAATTTTGTATCCTGCTTTTTCTTTAGTCCTTGAATTAACAAGGATAACATGAGCATGTTTCCGTGATATTATAAATAATATCTTGAAACATCATTGAAAAAAATATTTTTCTTTCTGATTACAAAAGCAATTCATGCTTGTTATAAAACATTCAAACATTTCAGAAATATATATTGGAATGTTATTCCTGCTTACACCCTTTCCATAAGAAATAGACAGTTTTAACCATTTTTAATGGCTATATGAATTCAAATACTTTTTCAAGGGGAGAGGAGAAGACGTGGGCTAATGAGTACAAAACTATACTATCTACCCTAAGTGATTCATTGTGCGGTATATGCATGTGTTGAAACAACACACTCTACCCCACAAAAATAAATACCCAAAAAAAAAAACAAAACTTTTTCATTCTGTAACTTTACATTTTGTGATTTTTTTTATTATTAAAAATAAAGCCAGGATCAATATCTTTATGTGTAGAATTAAAAATTTTTTCAGATCCCATTCTTGTGATAATTTCCCAGTTGAGAGATTTTGGGGTTAAATAGTATGAACACTTTCATTAATTTGAATGCCTATCAATGATATATGAGTTTCTCCATTTCACCATAGCTTGCCAGCATTGAATATTGTTGTAATTAAAAACCACAACATC
>NW_007726858.1:424009-434622 GCF_000696425.1 Galeopterus variegatus
TTTTTTTTCAGGACATTTTTTTTTTCTGCTTAACTATTGGGATCTTAATATTCTTCTTATCAATTTGTATGAGGCTTCATATAGCAGAGTGTCAGAAGTGTAGGAAGTTCTACAGGCTCATTAACGGACAGATAAATCTGGCTTCTCTGTATTGTGTATTAAGAATTTTGAGCTGTGGAACCAGACTACCATGGATTAATTTTCTCAGTGCTAACCGTGTATTCTGAATAAGTAATCTAACTGCCTCAGTTCTCTTATCTGCAAATGGGGATGATAATATTATCTATCTCATTGGGTTGCTGTTAGGAGTCAATAAGAACATATATATGAGGGATCGTCAAAAAATTCGTGGAAAAATAGAAAATAGAATTAAAAGATAATACAAATCTTTCCATGAACTTTTTGAAGTACCCACATATATTTTTAGTACAATGCCTGGCTGGGACTCAATTAATGTGAACATTTGTCACTATTTTTATTTCCCAGATAACCTTTTTATATTTCTGGAACATTTGTTCCCCTACCTTTTTCCAGCCCCAGTTATCAGGCTATCTCATTTTGTGTTTTTGTAGATCAGCCAAATGGCCGATGACACAGTTGCAGAGCTGGACAAGCATCTGGCAGTGAAGACCAAAGAACTCCTTGGATGAAAGTACAAGGGCCAGCAACACTCCAGAGCCCAGTTTCTGGTGGATCCCAAGGGTGGCAAATTGGCACCTTTCTCCCCCCATCCACACAGAAGGCTGTCACTGTGCTGTCAGTCCTAGTGAGGCCCAGCCTTCCCAGTGGGGCACTCAGACTTGTTCATTCTCTTCCTCTTACCCCCTGCCCACCTCATTCTGCTCTGGGCCTTCTGGCATGGTTGGCCGTTGGAGAATATCTGCTGCTGGCAGAGGGCCTGTACTCAAGGCTTTGCCTTGACTGTGATGTCTCCAGGGAACTGGGACCATTGGCAGGCTTAGCCCTGCCTGCTCCTCATCTCAGGAGCCTCCTTTTCAAACAGTTAGTCAGGCCCTTTCCCCAATTTTGAACTCTATTTGGGCCAATGTGGGCCGTCACCTGTGATGGACAACTTTGCTGGAATCCCATTTTCACCAAACAGTAAAATCTAAATAAATTTGTAAGAATAGCAGCCACAAAGGAAAGGATAGAGTTGGTCTAGATGGATGATCTCTAAGGACCTGTGTATAAAGCAACCAGAACAGGACTTTGCCTCTAGGTCATCTTCACACGAGCTCCTTTCTCTGCCTACATCACTCTCCATTTCTCAACTGGCCAGTCCTGTTCACTTTCCAGGTCTCAGCTTGGGTATCAAGACTCTGGGAAGTCTTTCTTTCTCCCCTAACCTAGGACCCACAGCACAGTCTCTCATAGCACAGTCTACTGCTTTTATCTGAACCCAAATTATTCTTTCTGCGAATTAGTCTGTATATCCTCAGAACTTGGCCTGGAGCATATGAGCATTCGTATGTTTGTGGTATGAATAAATTGCACATAGTAGCTACTCAGCAAATGCTGGCTTTTTTTTTCTGGTCCTAACATTATCTTCTGTCATTTTCTACTCTTATCGTTATCCTCAACATCACTTGGTAATGAGATACCTTTCACCCAGGGCCTACCTGTTGTTGACAGACAAGTGATTTGTTGGGGCTCCTCTTTGGGTATTGGATTAAGTTAGTGCCCCTCCCCAATTATTTTTTGTTTCCCTAATCCATCCATCCATTTGTCCGTTTGTTCATAATATAGCCATCATGAGTTAGATACAGTTCTAGGTATTATTTGTAATCTTTACAGTAAACTTGAGAGATGTGTATTATCTCCATTTTACACATAGGAAAACTGAGACTTGGCAACATTAAGTAACTTGTCTGAAGTAACAGCTTATAAGTGGTAGAAGGTTTTTGTTATTCATTGTTAGTCTCATTTTATAGAGAGGTGAAGTTTCTTGCCTAGGGTTACACAGCTAGCAAGTGGCAGAGCTGGGATTCAAATTAAGGCTTGATTCTAAAGCCTGTGCTCTGCCCACTAATGTAGAAGGAAAAAGTGAACTGTTTTTTCCCTACTATACTCACACTCAACATGGAACACTTCCGTGACCAGATATGAGGGTTTTTTTCCCCCCATACCAAGCTATTTTCCAGTGGTCACCAATTGGACATTCTATAATTCAATTCAATTCTGATGCTGTCTACCTGGAGGTAGTGTCAGGTCCCACAGGTTGAGGGTTCAGTCCCACAAAACGTCTCCCTTCAGTGCCAATCACAAGTCCAGGCCACCCATACTTCTGACCGACATGCTACAAACCAGGGTTCCTGATACCAGTTTATTCCAAAGGATATTATAAAGGATACTGGTGAACAGCCAGAGACATGAAGAGGTCCTGTACATGGGTACGGTGTCGGGGGTGGGGCCTGGAGCTTCCATGCCCTCTGGGCACACCTCTCTCTCTTAGGACCTCCACATGTTCAGCAACCAGGAAGGAACCACTGCCTCCTACAGCCTTTGTAAATAATTAGTGAGCACCAGCTGTTTGTCAGGTGCTGTACTATATGCTGGGAATACAAAAATGGGTAAATCGTGACACTGTTTTTTGAGGAATGCATAGAGCACTGAACCAAGTTGCCGTCTATAATATCTTGGGTGGAAAGGTGGGAAGTTCATTCCAGCTCTGCCAGGTGTCTGCCTGCAGAATGGAACCCACTTTGGTGGCAGCAGGGCCTGGCCGAGTGCCTTCAAAGCAGCATCCAACTTCACTTTGCTGTTTGACTCCCCTAGACTGTGTCCTGTGCTAGAGGTGATAAGGGCTGCACTTCCCTGTCTTCGGTAGAACACGCTGTGCAACAGCCAGTGAGGATCCAAGGTCAGAATTAGGTCACAAATGCAAGAAACCAACATAATCTCCTGCCCTGCTTACCTGTCCTCCAACCCCGTTCACCAGCCTTTAGTGGCCACTATTAGAAATCAGCTGCAGGGAGAACAGGGACAGAAATAGCAATTAAGGATCCTCTTTGGGGTAAGCCACATGGTGGGGGCTTTGCAACAGTCTTTCATGAGTGGCCATAATTCCCCACTCACTGCAAATGTGCTTCTCAAAGATGCAGGAATTTTTAATAAACAGAGGAAATGATAAATTATGTTGTAACTCCACTCCAAAGGCATTTGGTTCTTAACAGCCAAATCCTCTGTAGTCTTTAAATAAACAAAAACTTATTTGGTGAACAGACTGGGGGAAGAATGAAAGATTTTTTGTACTTGGGTTCCACATGTCAACAATTTCTCTCCTGTGTGTATGTTGGCCAAAGCCTTATATCATGATAAATGAATAAAGGAAAACCTTGAGCCCAGGGCAGTCAGACAGCTCAGCAAATGGCTTTCAGCTGATTGCTCTATTTCAGTTGACATTTATCAAAGAGTTTCTCTGTTACTCTGTGTCAGGGCTGCAGTGGTGGCAGGCAAAAGAATGAGACTACCTGTTTGGATGTTCTGAGTAATGAGTAATGCTGGAGCAATTCGTTCTCCCTCTCTCCCTCCTGCAATCTCTCAAAAAGAAAAACCAGGTATGAAAATTCTCACACTTGCCAGAAGAATTAACCACCTCTTCTATTCAGTTCAAAGCTTTTAAAGTCCCATGAAAAATTCAGGGCAAAGAGAATTTGAGAACTTTTTTTTCTCTTTATTTTTTTCTGTCTTGCACGTGTGTGCACATGTGCATACGTGTGTGTTGGAAATTACAAAAGAAACTAACGTAAAAGTTAAAAAATTTGTCACAAGTTTCTCAAATTTCTCATCTTACTCCCCTTTAAGATTAGGTATATATCCTTCTAAACCTTTCTCTGTGCATATATAATTTTTAAAAAGAAGGCAGGGGAACTATTTGCATTTTGAAGGTTGCCTTTTTTTCTTTTAACACAAAAACGATCATGACCATCTGTCCATGTGTATAGATAGAAGGGTATTTCAAAAAGTTTGTGGAAAGATAGAATTAAAAGATAATGTGAATCTTTCCATGAACTTTTTGAAGACCTTGAAGACCCCATACAATTCACAGTATTCCGTAATATGTATCTACCATAACATATTACTATTACCCCTATGATTTAAAAAAAATAAAAATCATTTCAGGGCCGGCCCCGTGGCGCACTTGGGAGAGTGCGGCGCTGGGAGTGCAGCGACGCTCCCGCCGTGGGTTCGGATCCTGTATAGGGATGGCGCGTGCAATCACTGGTTGAGCGCGGTGTGGGTGACACGCACTAAGGGTTGCGATCCCCTTACCGGTCACGAAAAAGACAAAAAAAAAAAATCATTTCAAATCCATTGGAGAATGTTTCTATTTAGAGATTTTTTTTTTTTTTTTTTTTTTTTTTGAGGAAAAACGAAAAGAACTCCTAGTCTAAAATTATCTGGTAAGTTCTGCTCTTTCTCCTTCAACCTCAAACTAACATTTATTGAATGCCTATTGTTGACCAGGTACCCTGCTAGACCTTTTACATGCATTACTACATTTAAACTTCTGAACAATCTTTGTTGGTGTAGATATTATCATCATCTGTGTTTACATATGAGAAAACCGAGATTTAAAAGGGACATTTAACTTGCCCAAAGTCACACAGCTAGTAAGTGCTAGAGGGAAGTTTCAAGCCCAGATCTGACTTTGAAGTGGGTCCTTAATTAGTGTGCTTTGGTTTGTAAGTCTTCACTGAGCACTTACTCAAAATGGACTGAGCACTGTCTGGGCCTGGAAGGTGATGTAAGAGAAGCAAGAAATCTTGCTTTCGTTAAACAATTAGAAAGTAATTTCTAATAAAAGACCGCATGTAAAATAGCATAGTACCTAGCACATAGTAAACACTGAAGAAATGGTAGCTCTTATGGAGACAGTACAGGTTACATACCTGTTCGGGAGACTTCTCTAGAATGTGTCTGAATCAGGAAGCAAGCAAAATGGTCACCAAACAGTGAATAGGATAACAGCAAAACAAAAATAATAGTATTTGACAACATCAACAATATTTGCTTGCTGCTCTTTAGTTTTTAAAGTGCTTCTACACCGTTGGAAACACTGAGTGAAGTTTTGCAGTTAGGAAAAGGTCATAGGATCATGAAAGCTCATATTCTCAAAAGTCACTTATTGAGGCTTTCTTTTGCCCTAATATATGAACACTTTTCATGACGTGCACTTGAAAAGGTGCATTCTCTATTTCGGGGATACAAATTTCGGTATATATACAGGAAATGTAGTTTATAGATTGTATTGTTTAGATTTTCTATATCCTTATTTTTTGACCCTTGGACCCTTGGACTTTTGAGTCTTGGACTGAAAGTGGTGTTTCAGTCTCCTATTACTAACATTTCCATTTCTTCTTGCAGTTCCTGTAATTTCAGCTTTATGAAAGTATTGTTGTGCTGTTTGATGCATAGTTATCCAGACTCTTCATCTTTATTTCATTTAGTGCTTTGAGTCTGAACTCTGTCTTGTTACACATCATGATCACAGCCCTTGCTTGCTTTTTGTTTACATTTGGTTGGTATATTTTCCTCCATTTCTTTATTTTTAGTTTTTCAGAATCACTATGTTTTTGGTGTGATTCTTTTCTAAAGCCGCATTTTGTTCTCTGAACCATTCTAAAACTTGCTTTTTTATTATTCTTACAATTTTAATTGTGGTAAAATATATATATAATTTACGACCTTAACCATTTTTAAGTGTACAGTTCAGTAGTGTTAAGTTTATGGAAAGGTTTATATTATCTTTTAATTCCATTTTTCCACGAACTTTTTGAAGTACCTTCCCACATTCACATTGCTGTACAATCAATCTCCGGAATTCCTCACCTTGCACACCTGAAACTCTGTACCCACTAAACAACTCTCTATTCCCCACTCTTCCCTGCCCCGGCAACTACCATTCTATTTTCTGTTTCTGAAAGAGTTATGAATTCAGTAACTCTAGGAACCTTATATAAATGGAATTACAGTATTTTGCAGTATTTGTCTTTTTATGACGGGTTTATTTCACTTAGTAGAATGTCTTCTAGATTCATACATATGTAGCATGTAACAGAATTTCCTGTCCTTCTAAGGCTGAATTGTATTCAATTGTATGTATATATTAAACTCCTTTTTTAAAAATAGGCAGCTTAAACTCATTTCACTTATTATAATACTGATGTGTTTAATAGGATCCATTTACTCTTTCTTTATATTCAGTATTAACACTAAGTGATCTGGTGTCTCAATCTTTAACAGATTAGGGACTAGAGATTAGACTGGGGAGAAGGGTTGCTTCTGTATAGAGGAAGTTCAGTGTTTGTTGAAAGAACAAGTAAGTAATGATCCCTGTCTCTTACATGACTTCTTTCTGGTCTCTGTTTCAATCAGTCCTGTGCTGTATCAACCTGAAACAAAGCCTTCAACATGTTACCTGCTTAAAAACCTTCAATGGCTCCTCATTGCCTGCTGAATTATGTAAACTCTTCACCCTGGCATTTGCAGTCTGGGCCTGATGTATCTCTTTAATTGTGATGTATCTCTCACAACTACCCTGATATAATTAGTGCTTAAGCTGAAATTTTGTGCTGCTTTCTCCCACCTCCAAGCCTTTTCTGAGACTCTTTTCTTTGCCTAATATGTGCTCCCTTAAATCCCTGCCCTACCCACAGGCAAAAGTTATCTAGCCTTCAAAACCCTCCTTAGTTCCACATCCTTCCTTGCACTAACTCACTTATTTATTTCTCTTGACATTTCTCCTGATCCCTAGACCTGCACATGCCTATTGAGCATCTCCACTAGGCTGTGCCTCAGCACCTCAAACTCAGCCAGCCCTGCGTAGAATTCACCCAGGCCTGCCAGGCCCTCCTGCAGTTCCTTTCTCAGGGAAAGGGCTCACCACCCACCCAGGTGCCAAGCAAGGACATTGGAGTTACTTTTGCCTCCCTCTTCCTCACCCCCTCATCTGATAAGTCACCACTCCTGCCAGTACTGCTTTTGCAGTGCCTCTGCTTTCCTTTCTGGGCACACCCTTGAGTGGGGCTTGTTACGGAACAGATGTGGCAGTTGTTCCAGGCTGGTCTTGCCGGTCTTTGAGTACTTGGTCCCACCTCAGATGCTGAATGTGACTGACACTAGATAAGCCTAAGTCCCTTGCGGGGAAGTTCCCTGTCCTTTTAGTCTTTGCACCCCCTTCCTAGCACAGTGCTTGGCTCGGAACAGGTGTTGAGGAAATGTTTGTCCAATTCTCATGGGCCTGCCAGGCCTTGAGAACAAATGGAGTCAGTAATTTACATCAATAACCCAAAGTTTCTCTGATTACTCTCAGGACCTTCAACCTCATCCGCCAAGTCTGCCTCAAAAGTTTCTGGACATCTCTTAAAGGCACCACATGGTGTCCACAATCACTAGCACCCACTGTCCTCCTCCTCTTCCACCCAGGCCCCTCCTCGGTGGCATCTGTGGCCATGAATGCCACTTGAGGGAGCTTCACCTTGGCTCTACTGGGAGTGTCGGTGCCCATAATGAGAGAGCTGATTCCTGAGCGTGGAATGCCTGAGCAGGCTGGGTGGGGTCACAGAAGAGGCAGGGGAAAGGTCTCTTACCTACTCCCATGCCTGCCTTGGTCCCCTGAGTTCCAAAGCAGCCTCGCTGCTTCCAGAGCCCCTAAAGTCTCCCATACAGCAGCTCTCCCACTGGCTGCTGCCCCTGATGTGGGGCTGGATCTGGGGCTCACAGCTGGCCCCTGGGCAGGGCAGGCAAAGTCCCTTCTATTCTCCTCCTCTTCAAACTCTGACCTCAACCGAAATAGCTCCCTTCTTCTAAGATACTACTCTACAGCCCCCTCTTTGCTGATAATATTAGTGTCCAACAAGTACTGGACGTTTACCGTGCGTTAGGCAACTCTAGGAGCTAATTATTTTGCTTATTTTACAAATGAGGACAGAAGCACAGAGAAAGGTGAAGGGACTTGTTCAGAGGCACACAGGAAGATTTGGAACCCAGGGAGTCTGGTGTCTGACCCCCAGTTAGGCAACCTCACAGATTAGTTTAACTAAGAGACCAGTGGGGCTGGAAAGGGCCTTGTGAGGTGCTGAGTGCTGAGCAAGAACTTCTGGATCCTGTCTTAGTTTTGCCCTTTCTACCCTTAATAAGTATTACTCCATTTTCTCTGTGGGTACCAGGGAGGGGCTTGGACAAGATTGGTGGTTTCCACCCGGGCCAGAGAACCTGTGCCGGTCCCTGACAACATCTTTACCCATGTGGGGCAAAATAAGTGAAATAAAGGCAATGTAGCAAACGTTTTCATAAAATAGATTTATTTAACTTAAAGGACTATTCTTCCTACTTTGTTTTTAGTATTAAAATATTCTTTCTATTATGAAATGATAAGAAATTTTAATAAAGAGTTGGTCTCCTTCTGTTGGTTGTCTCCATTTTTTTTTTTTTTTTTTTTTAACTTTAAAGATGCATAAATCCCAAAGTCTGGGAGCTATGGGACCTCACGCCTACTCCTAGCACTGACGTCCCCAAGGCTGTCATCCAAGAGAAGCTAGAGCTGTAACTAGGGAGAGAAGCAATGGAGGGAGGCGGTTTGACATGTGTGGGTGTCAGGGACCCTATAGGTGAGCGCGCAGTGGTGGTGAGGCAGGGGTTGGAAACAGGACAATAGTCAATCAGAAGGGTTCAGAGACACACAAGGGAGGAGGGACGAGAGGGGGAGGTGAGTCAGAGAGAGAGAGGGAGACAGAGACAGACACGCAGGGACAGAGGGAGGGAGACAAACAGAAGCACACATGGATGCAAGCACAGAGATCAGCAGATAGAGACACACAGACACCCAGAAAGAGATGGAGACAGACACAGAGACAGTATCATCTGTACAGATAACTCTTGAGACACCTACAAAGAGATAAATAGAGACAGACACACAGAAAGAGGCAGGGGACACACAGAGAAGACAGAAATCCAGGGAAAGAAACAGTTTAAAGAAAAGAAAACACATAGAAGACACAGGGAGAGAGAGGGAGGGAGGCCGGGTGGTTTTGCACAGCCCCGGGTCTGGGCGCAGGGTGTAGGGGGAGGAAGCGCCTCATTGGCCGGGCCAGGGCTGCAGGGACTAGATAAGGACACCAGCCAAAGGAAAGCCGGGAAGGAAAGACGTTTACAAATCCCCCCGGGGAAAAAGCCAGGGAGGCTGCCCCAGGCCCAGAGAACAATGGATACTTGACTTCAGTGGGTCATTAATGAGACAATTAATGGAAAGAGTAATGAAGGCCTCCCCAGGGAGGACTTTGAGAGTGGATAAGTGGAATTATTGAGGTCGTGCTGGTGGCTCCGAGTGGGGGCCCTTCCCCCCAATCCCAGGTGTCTAGTGTGTCAACTGCAGATTGCTGGCCTGGGGCAGGAGCTTCCTCCAACTCCCCCTGCACACGCCCTGTGTCGTCCACCCTGGACCCCTGCCAGTCCCCAGGCACCTCTCCTGCTTTCCTATCCCTGAGCCTTTGCTTCTGCCGCTCCCTTCACCTGGAGCACCCATCCTTGGAAACCCCACCCTCTGGGAGTGAGTAAATGTGGAACATTGTGTGATGGAATGGTAAGCCAGGGCCATGTTTTTCAAAAAGAATTGAGCCCCTGAAGCATACAGGCAGTGAAAAAGCCAGTGAAGTCACAGATGCATTGTGGCACCATTTATATAAACCAGAATGATGCAAGCACAAGCAATTCTCTTTTTAATTATGTCTATTTTGCATTATAAACATTTTAAAAAGGTGGAGGTTGTGAGGAGTACTTAGTCAATTCATAATGGTAATTGCCACTAGAGAGTGGGGGAAGATTTAAAGTGTATCCTAAAGTCTTCACAACTCTGTGTGTGTGTATGCATATATACATGTATATACACGTATACATGTATACACACATGTATATATACATGTGTACACACACACACAAGGGTACTTCAAAAAGTCCATGGAAAGATTCATATGATCTTTTAATTCTGTTTTTCATGAACTTTTTAAGTACACTTGTATATATATATATGAAAACTTGATATAATGTTAATTTGAGACTCTGAGAATAGGAGTGGTTCTTACCTTATTTTTTGTCTCCCCCACAACTTTTAAATTTTTCCGGAAAGAGAGAGAGAGATCCTAGCTATCCTCCAGACACAACCTAAATGCTGCCTTCAGCAGGAAGTCTTCCAGGAACCCATCCACCAATCAGATGCGCTGTCCTTTTTTCCCTTGTACCAAACTCTCAGGGCTCTCAGCACTGTCCCCCCTGTTTCCACTTGCGATGTTCATGGACAGTCTTCCCCACTAGACGGAAGCCGCTTGAGGGCAGGGACCTCCAATGCAGAGCCAGCACAAAGGTGGCGCCCAGAGGTGTCTGACTGAGCCTAGTTCTTTTATCCCACCACTATAGGAGGCAAACCAGTGATGAGAAATTTAAGGCTTAAAAAAGAAAGTGATTCACACGGATCTTTGATGTCAGAAAGTCCATGCCAGGGCCGAGCCCATGGCGCACTCGGGAGAGTGCGGCGTTGGGAGCGCAGCAGCGCTCCCGCTGTGGGTTCGGATCCTATATAGGGATGACCGGTGCGCTCACAGCGCTCACTGGCTGAG
>NW_007726858.1:435622-445817 GCF_000696425.1 Galeopterus variegatus
AAAAAAAAAAAAAAAAAAAAAAAAAAAAAAAAAAGTCCATGCCAAAAGCATGGACAAGCAGCCTCATGATCCACAGAATCTCTTGAATTCTCAGAACGTATTGACTCCAACTTTAGAACCTGTGTTAATAATGAGTAACTCAGTATCCAAACCCAGAGCAGACTGGAAACTAAATTAGAATGTGGAGAGGGCAGCTTCCACACAGAGATGGCTGTTGACTGCTGACTACATTAGTGCATGCATGTTTGAATGAATGAATGGCTGCCAGGCTGATGTCTGGCTTTTACATGGTTTCTCTTCCTCTGCTCCCTCTCTTGCTATCAGATTAATCATTTAAAAACCCAGCCCTTACCATGCTGTAGCCCTGCTCAAAACCCTTTGGTGGCTCCTCCTTGCCTGGATGACTGAAGAGCTTCCTCACCAATTTCCGTTCTTCCCCAGCTGGGCCTCTGATCCTTCTCCAAATGCAAATCAGTCCACTCCCCTTCAAAGGCTCTCCATTGCCCCCAGGAAAGTGTCCACAACTTTTAACCTAACCTCTTAACTGCAAGGTGTGACGTGGATTGTCTCTCCAATCCCACTTCAGGGACTTTACACGTGCCATTCCCTCTGCCTGGGCCTCTTCAGACCCAACTGGCCTTGCTAACTCCTATACATCCTTTAGCTCTCAACTGAATGTCACTGCTGCCAGGCAGCCTTCCCTGACCTCCCCACAATGGGTTAGTACCTATTCCCACAGCCTCTGGAATACCACCAGCACTACACTGTCCCATCCGATTACATGAAACATCTGCAGAGTCTGTCTCTTGCTCAGAATGTGCGCTCTGCGAGGGCAGGGACTGCCATGCTCAACGTGGCATGCCCAGTGCCCAGAATGAAGCCTGGCACACACCGTACCCTCAACAAGTATTTGGTGAATTAACAAATAAATACACTCGGCTGCTCATTGAAACTGATTAATCCATTCAACAAATATTTAAGCATCTTAGATGTTTGCTGAACATCCACGAAGTGCCAAGCATCGTTCTCCACACTCCACAGACATGAGCAAACCATCACAAAGTCCCTGCCCTTGTGGAGCTCACAGTCTACTTAGGGAGCCAGACATTAAACACATAAATAACACGATGCAAGGCACAGCTAAGTGCTACGAAGGAAAAGGGGGTAATAAGTTAGAGAAGTGTGTGTGTGAGCACCTACCTGTATGTTGGGGGGTGGTGTCAATTTAGATGGGGTGCTCAGAAAATGCCTCACGGAGGAGGTCACATTTCAGTGAGGAGCCAGGGCTCCTGAGAGACGCAGACCCTCCCCTACCTGGGTGTGTCCAGGTATGGCAGCCCCAGATCCTCGAACCGTCCCTGTCTCCGTGTTGGAGCAAGGAACCCAGAGGCCTTTGGTGAGGCTTTTGAGGCGGGTGCAAAAGCCTCAAGCTGCTCTTCACAACAGCTGTGATTGGGCTCTTTCTGCGTGGCGAGAGGCAGCGATTGCTTTGTGCGCGGAGGACTCTGCTGATTGTGGCCGGGCGATTGGCACCCACAGACCGCGGCCGCCAGGGTTTACCACGCACCCCCAGCGCTGCGGCGGGCCGTGCGCAACGCGCCAGCCCAATCTCGCCTCCTATATTCAGAGTTGATTAGACGCTATTTCTGCCTGGATTTTCAGAAGGCTCAAGAGCTTTTTTAATCACTACAGTGGCTCATTACGGTTTTGCAGTGACACTCATGTCCTTCAGTTCTCTTCTCAGATTAGATTCTATAGTCAGATGAATATTGGATGATTTCATTACATACAAATGCAATCAACAGTTTTGCATAAATTTCTTCTCTTTTCTTGAGTTTCAATTGACCCCAGCACCCATGGTGGCAGGCGCGATCCACATGCAAATGAGCCGGGTTTGCAGCCTAGGAGAGGGGCCGGGAGGAGGCGGGGCTCTTGCACCAGCCCAGGGAGGCAGAACCCTGATTGCTCAGGTTTTGGGAGAGGGGCCTTGGAGGAGGGGGTGCCCCTCAGTGGGCAGCCTCTATGGTCCAGACTGGGCACCCATTCAGGATGATGTTCCTCCAGGTGAACTGAGGCACAGGGATGCTCAGAGTGGGGTAGGCTCTCCTTGCACAGAATGGAATGTGGCAGCTGTGCTGGCAGGGTGTGCTCAAGATGCTTGGGGCATTGGCTATTATTTAACAACTGGTATGGATGTGTTTCAATATTTTAACAACTGGTAGGACCTAACAGCACATTTCTGCTGTATACTCGCTCTGATCCCATGAATGCTGTTGTTGTTGTTGTTATTATTATTATTATTGTCATGATCGTCATTGTTACTCCTTCTGGAGGGCTTCAGCTATGACTATGAGGGATTTCTGCTGTATACTCGCTCTGATCCCATGAATGCTGTTGTTGTTGTTGTTATTATTATTGTCATGATCGTCATTGTTACTCCTTCTGGAGGGCTTCAGCTATGACTATGAGAGCAATTGGCAAAAGTCAAAAGCCAGCCCAAGGCAGATGGGAAAGTTTGGAGCCTGGGGCTGTTGTCCCTGGCATCACTTTCTTGATTTCTCTTTTCGAGGTGAAGCGGCAGGATATTCTCAGAACTGAGCCTCAGAAGACTCCTAAACTGTCCTTTATCCGATGCTTGAATCCTTCCCACCACATTCTAGAGGTATGGCAACCTCAGCTTGTTCTCCCCCGACAGTGACGAGCCCCCTCCCTGCAGGGACCCTCTTCTGGCTTAGGCAGCTCCTTGGTGAGAAGGTGCTTCCTGTGACTCCTGAAGCAACCTGCCCTGGCCCTGACCCTGTGCTCTGGGCCCCACAGCCCACATCTAATTCCTCAACCCCATGACAACCCCTGAGGTCAGTAGTCAGTGATTGCTTTGCGGTGTCGCCTGTCCTAGTTCTTCCCAATTCCTGCAGCTTCCTTCTCCCAGGAGGCAGCCTCCAGCCTCCCACCCTGGTCTGTCTTCCAGATGCTCCTGGTGGCTGTCACGGATCATAGCACAGTCCTGGACTGAGCACCAGGCACAAGGCTGGAGGGATTCAGGGCAGGAAGGGGACCCAGGGTTAACAGCTGTGCACCTCACGCCCCATCATGGGCAGCATTAGAGCTGACGGTTGGCCAGGGTGGGGGTCTGTGCATCCTAAGCCTCACTTCCTTCAGGCAACTTCTTTATAAAAGCTCAGATGTAAACACAAATATGACATATACAGTGCAGGGTCAGGGACCCAGAGGAAGACATGTGGATGCACAAATAGAGACTCATCAGGGATGTGACAGAGCTAGTGTCATCATTATGGACACGATGGAATCCTGAAGTGGGTTGGGCCATAGCCAGCCATGGGCATAAGTGGGACACGTCTGTGCTGCCACAGCCCCAAGCTCAGGCTCCTTCCTATCACAGCCTTCAGATCCCTAGGTTGGGGTGTAGAGATCCAGGAATCTGAATTGAAGCCGGGGACTCCCATGTTGCTGGTGGGATGACTGTGGTCCGGAGAGGGAAAGGTCAGGGGGTCACGTAGCACTGAAGCCAGAGTCTCCTGCTGCAGTTTGGAAGCTGCTTCCGCGTTCCTCCGGCTGTCCCTAAGGACCATTCCCTCATAATTCTGTCCTTCTGTGTACAGTCACGAAGTTTCCTTCTTCCCCAGTTACATGGAAGATGTTTCACAACCAATTTTTCAACTCGCCTGTAAGCGATAATGGCCATGCAGTGGACTTTTGCTTTTTCTCAGTCGTTCCAGTTCCTCTTCTGTTTTTGTCTGTGTGTGTTTCTCTCCTGTCTCCCCTGTCTGTCTGCCTGTGTGTCTCTGTGTCCTTCCTCTCCGTTCTCTCTCCCTGCCCCCCATCCCTCTCCCCACCCCTCTGTGTCTGACTGCCTGTTCCCATCCTGCTCCTTTGCCCTCAGCTGTGTGCTGCCCAGAGTTGGCCTCTGTCTGGGATCGGTAGAGCTGAGACCCCAGGGCTGCGCCCCCTAGAGCTGTGGCTGCTGGAAGGGGGGTTGGGATGGTGTTGGTTTCTGAACTCTTTGGAGCCTTCCTGCAGTGGGCCATCCATCTTTCCCTCCTAGTCAGGGACATGGGGAAGCAGCCATCTCTCTTTCATCACAGACTTGTTCTCATACAGGCCTGGAAGAGGGGGCTGGGCATTCAGGGTGGGGAGGGTTTAGGAAAGCTCTCATCAGGGCCGGCCCGGTGGCGCACTGGATAGTGCGCCGCTTGGGAAGCGCAGCGGCGCTCCCGTCTGAGGGTTCGGATCCCACATACAGACCGGTTCCCGCTCACTGGCTGAGCGAGGCGTGGGAGCAACACCGAGGCTTGCAATCCCGTTGCCGGTCCCCGGTCCGGTAGGGGGGCGACACTGAGGGTTGCGATCTGTTGCTGGACACGGAAAAAAGACAAAAAGACAAAAAAAAAAAAAAAAAAAAGGAAAGCTCTCATCAACTCCTCAAGCAGACTGGGGTCATCCTATCCAGGACCCTGTCTTCAAGCTTGGTCCAAACCTGCTGCTGTCCGTGGCAGGATCCCTCCATGGAAGCTCACCTCCTGCCTATACCCCTTCCAGCCCTCCTGGCAGAATGAACCTATTCTCCCCCAACCCAGCTGAAACCTGGTCCACCTGTCCAGCCTCCTCTCCTTTCCCGACTCACCTCTCTCCCTCTCAGGCACAGGGGGCTGCTTTCCCCTAACACACCTGCTTTTCAACCTCATACCTTGGCACACGCAGGATGGAGAGGAAAGAGCTGGGCTCCAGAGGCTGACAGGTTCATACCAAATCCCAGCTCTGCCACTTGCTAGCTGGCTGTGTCAGGCAAATGACTCAACCTCTCTGAGCCCAGTTTTCTCTTCTGTAAAAGGCAGACAATACTCCTTCTTTTGAAAGGCTGTCATGAGGATTAACTTATGCGAAAATACCTGGTGCAGAGCTGGGCACAAAGTGGACATTCACTAAAGCCTTTGCTATGAATAAATGAATAAGTCAATAATGAATGAACTGTAGAATTTAGCCGTGCATATATGGGGCATGAGAAGGAGTGACAGGTGTCAGGAATGGCATAAGCATGGTGGTAAGAAGCCATGGAGAGTGAGCAGAGAGATAATGAATGAACTGTAGAATTTAGCCGTGCATATATGGGGCATGAGAAGGAGTGACAGGTGCCAGGAATGGCATAAGCATGGTGGTAAGAAGCCATGGAGAGTGAGCAGAGAGCCATAAATACTCAGAATAAATGCAAAATCAGGAATCCCCAAAGGAAATCTCAGGAGATGAAGCAGGAGAAGCGACAGGGGCCCAACGTGGCAGTCTGTAGGGCCAGACTCAAGGGCTTCTTTTTTTTGTTTTTGTTCTTTCAAAATTGAACATTCCTTATAGCAAGGAATAAAAACTTACTGAGTGTCAATAATGTCCTAGGCAGCTAAGAGTGGTTGTAGCAGCAGCTGCCATGAGTAGAGGCCTCACGCTGGGGCATGCGACAAGCATGACCTTATTTGACCCTTATGACAAGGCTGCAGAAAAACGCTGCCATCATTCTCACTTGACAGATAAGGAGATTGAGACCTGGAGAAGTAAAGTGATTTTCTTGGGTCACACAGCTAGTAATTGTCCCAGCCAGGATCTTGACCTTGGTCTAGTCTGGCTCCAGGCTGATGCTCAGCCCCTTAGCAGGGAGGACCCCCACATCTCTGGGCAAGTGGGGCCATGTGAATAAAATGGTTTGGCTACAGTTTTGGTTAGTGGAGGAGAGAGAGACAGCCTAGAAGTGAGGCTGAGCACATAGGTGAGGTGGTAGAGGTGTGGGTGAGCCTGTCATCACTTAGGGCCTGGAGGATAGTGGTTGTGTTGTCTGACACCCTGGGACAGGGGCTCTTGACCTGAATCTGCTTTTTACTGAGGTCCATTTTCTTGGCCCCACCTGACCCAGCTTGTGCCTCCATATTGCTGGGCCCCAGAAAATTAGGCAGAGCAGGGTTCTGGTGATTCCAGATCTGGGCCACTTCCCAGTTCTGCTACCTTCTTGCTGCAAGACTTTGGCCAAGCTGGCGCCCTTTTCTGATCCTTACTTCCCCCACCAATGAAATGGGGCTAGCAACACCCACACTTAGATGCAACTAAAGGTCAAGGGCCATTAGGGCTAGCACAGGGTCAGGTTCAGAGCAAGCACAGAGCAATGCTGGTTCTGTCTGCCATCTCCAGGGGCCCCATCACCCCTGGGCCAGGCTTCATCCCCATTTCAGTGCATCAAGAGCTAAAAGAGAAGTTGCATGCTACAGGGGTCAGACTCTGAAGCCAGACTGCCTGGCTCTGTCTTGCTGTGTGATCTGGAGTAGGGTATTCAGCCAAGCTCTATGGCAGTTTCTTCATACGCAAAATAAGGATTACAATATAAGTCCGCAGTCTCTTCTTTAAAACCCGTGAAGTCTGATGGATTTCAGGGCTTTTCTGGTTCTTAAGTCAATAGAGAATATATCCCATATGCTGAACGACCTCCCAGCCAGCCAGGTCTGGGGCATTTCTTATCATCAAACTCATTCACATTTTTTCCAACAAAACATATGAATATTCACACCAGGTAGTAAAATGAAGACCCAAAACAGCCTCTCCTTAGTTCCGATCAGTTTCAGCGCCAGACCTATGAAAAACCTTTCTCGTCACTGAACCTTTTTGAATTTCAACATTGTGGATAAGGGGTTGTGGGCCTGGAATATTTGGCTCAATGAGGCTGATGTGAGGATAAGATGAGTTACTACATGTAAGGCACCCAGAACCATGCCTGGCATATAGTAGGTGTTGGAGACATACATGCTACACATTGGGTCCCTCTCTTGCTCAAAGACTTCCCGTGGCTCCCATGGCTCCCATGTCTTCAGGATAAAGTTTAAACAATTTAGCGTGGCATTCAAAGCCCCTTATGATTGGAACGCTGCCTAACTCCAGTCTCAGGTCTCACTTCTGTGCCTCACACCCCAAACTTTAGCTTCATTAATCTTTTACCAGTTCCTTGGACACACCAGGCCCTCTTTCTCTGCAGGCTGTTGTATTTGCTGTGACTTCTGCCTGAAATGCTCCCCTTCCCCAAACTCCCTTTCATGACTGTCATCCTGCAGGTTTCAGCCTTCACTTAAGCATACATCAATGCTATGAAAATTGCAGGTCTCTCCCTCTAGACTGTGATCTCCAGGAAAGCAGTGGCCATGCGCATATTCTTCTCTGGCACAGTCTGCTGTGAATGAATGAACACCCTCACCCATCAATGGTGTTGCCATTATCTCAGGAACTGAATACATGTTTGGTGAGTGAATAAATGAGATACAGCTTTGGAAGGAAGAACCCCTAGGGATCTTTCTTCCCCACCCCAATATGCATCCCAGGAGAAGATTCTTGGAATGCCTTTCCTCCCCTCCCCAAATTTCTTATGTGACTTTTAAAAAGGGAACTCGGTTCATGCAGGGGGCCAGTGGGGCCTTGAGGTTTGCAGGGCCGGGGGGAAGTGGTGTCAGTACATTAGGCAGAAACCACTTGTCCAGGTTGAGAGTCCTCTGGGGACTGAGGAGCAGGGGCGGGGCAGGGGGGCCTCTTGCTCTCTGGAGCAATTTCTATAAAATAAACTCCATAATCAGGTAAATGCGTTCGGGTGGGTGAGGTGGCGGGGTGGATGGGGGGAGGTTCCCGTGCAGCTGCGGGCGTCCCCTGGCCAGAGCAGACCTGTCTAATCTCAGGGTAATGAAAACGTGGCTCTAATTACAACGGAGGGCCAGAGCCTGGGCCATGCTGGAATGGAGGAGTGGGGGCCCTGGCAGCAGAATTAGAACATTTAAGCTGTCAGGCTGAATCCGGGGGAGGCCTGATTACCTGGCCCGCGAAGAGGCCGCTTTGGTTTGGTGTCGACTATAATTTCCTGGCCGCCGGCCGTGAAGCCAGGGGCCACCTTCTCTCCCCTGCAACGGGGAGTCCAGACTCTACTTCTTTGACCCCCACCCCCATGCCAGACCTACCCAGAGGAGCTGGCCTGGGCCTCCCAAGCTGACTGTGTGGGGCAGACAGGGGCACAGGTACACTAGTTATACAAGCGGGTATGAGTAATATGTGTGCACGGGTTATGGGGAAGTGACTTAAGGAAAGTGTGTACACCGGCAGGATGTGGATGACAATGTGCTGGAGGTATACATGGTACACATGTATTTGTTGTGTGCACACTCAAATGTGTACGTGTGGAGTGCAGATATGAGTGGTAGGAATATGCTGGGTATGTATAAATGATACAGAGATGTGTCTACTGAATCATGTGCAGCTGATCCACCAATGAGGCATGCGACTGGTTCACGGTCATGGGCTCCATGTTCCCGATCCCTGCATATGGGATATGTGCACAGAGCAGGATCTTGTGTACACAGGCTACATGTGGTATGTGTTCACAGCGGTGTGTGTTAGGCTGTATGAACCATGAAAGCAAGAATCAGGTTTGCCTTGTTGACCACTGTACCCCCAGCACCCGGCCTGACACACGGTGGATAGTTGTTGGTTATACAGATGTTGAATCAAGTCATGTTTATGTGATAGGTATGAGGGAGCTATGTGATTCATGTATCAAAGATATGAGCATACAGAGTCTGCATGGAATGTGCCTGGGTGTGTGTGTGTGTTACTTGTCCCCATTGTGTGATTTGGGGGCATGAGCTCCAGAGTGGAATGCTTCAAAGGCCTGAACTGTGTGGTCACCCAGACCTACGATCGAGGACTGCCTCCTCCACTTACAGGTTGTGTGGCCTTAGGAAAGTCGTTTAACCTCTCTGAGCCTGAATTTTCTCATGTGTAAAATGAATAATAAATAATCACAGTTAACACTTATTGAGCACTAACTATATGCCTGGTACGGCATATGCTTCTCATGCGTGATTATTTCATTGACTTTTCACAACAACCCTGTAAAGTATACTAGTGTTGCCCCCATTTTACAGATGGGGAAACAGATCCCCACAGGTTAGATAGCAGCAAAGCCAGGATTCAAATCCAGGCAATCTGACTGCAGATTTAAGCTGACAGGCTAAGTGGATAGTCACTATTGCATAGGCTTGTCCTAAAGATTAAATGAGATGATCCACCTCGCACTGTGTCCGGCACATGGTAAGTGCTGTATTCAGTAAATGTTATTGCTATTATTTGTACACGATATATGTATATGGGACATATAAAACAGGTACAAGAGAATGTGTATGTAGTGCATTTGTGTGTGAGATGTGTAGGTAGGTATGTTTGTGTGGTGTGTATAGGATAGACATGCATTTATACAAGATTTATGAGACATGTACTAGGGTATATGCATATATGATATATTTTACATGATGGGAACACAAAACAAGGCCTGTATATCAGTGTATTATGATGTCTTTGGATGTACTATATTGACTGTGAAATTAGGGAAACACACACTTGAGGGATGTGATATATATGAGCCTACACAGGGCTCATATATGTAAACAGGGTAATGATAGACATCTAAGATGCAGGCATGGTCATAAATGTGCACATGTGCACAAAACAGGACACATATTTGTTCATAGAGGTGATACAATTATAGGTACGCATGCTCTAGATGCAGATGTAGATATAAATATGCATTCAATGGGTATACCCTCTGTATACCATGCATGTATATGGTCTAGTACGTGCAGAGCTTATGCCTGGGGTGTATACAGTATAGGCACATCGATATAAACAGGGTATGTGTTTTTGTAATGCATATACTTGGGGGTATATTGCATATACTTTTGAGATGTATATATTTGTGTGATTCACGTTCTGTGTGTCTTTGCTCCAATGTCCCCTTCTTACGATAAAATATCTATAACCACCCTATTTGAAACAGCCCCAATTTCCAATGCCCGCCTCTATTTTTTTCCAAAAAAGTATTGCTTTTTAATATACCATATAATTCAGTAATTTATGAAGTTCATCGTTTCCCCCTCACTAGAGCACAGCTTCAGGAGGTCAAAGGCCTCTCTCAGATTGGTTCGCCGCGGAGTCCCCAAGGCCCAGCACATCCACACGTGGACGTCCGCGCGCGTGCGACGCGGCTCCGCGGGGCGCACAGCGCAGACCGGCGTGCGCGTGCGTGGCGCGTGCGTGCACGCGCGAGCTTCGACGGGGCGCTCCGTGCGCGTGGAAATGACGCGCGGACCCTCCCGTCCGCCGCCGCCGCCGCCGC
>NW_007726858.1:446693-460879 GCF_000696425.1 Galeopterus variegatus
TCGGCCCCGCGCTCCGCTGACCCCGGCATCCGCTCCGGACCCGCGGCCCGAGAGGGTGGAGCGGGCCCCGCCCCGCAGCCCGGGTTCGAATCCCGACCCGCCGCCTCCCTGAGCCGCTGGAAACCCATGTCAGTGAAACCTCGTGCTAACCTCCTCCACTCCCCGGCCGGTTTGCCGGCCCCGCTGAAAACCCACCCTGGGCCACAGTCCCTCCGCACGCCCTGGGAAGGACAGGCACATAGTGAGACCCGGGTCCCGGGGAGGTGTTTGCCTACCGAGGGAGCCTAACGTGGAGCTCGAGCCACGCGCCTTGGTGCAAACGGGACTGCCCACGACTGGGCCTAAAAGACCCTCTTCTGAGAGGGACGTTGTCTGCAGGCACCTTTACGGCTGGGGAAACTGAGGCTCGGAAGGGGAAAAACTTGCTCAAGGTCATCAATAACGAACACCCTGTGATGCAGAATTTTTACCAAACGGGTCTTTCTCCAGTGCTTAGAAGTAAGGCCATTTTTGTGGTGGTTGTTGACTAAGGTTGATCGAATGAGCACTGTCACCGGGTGAACCGGCTTTGCACTTGTTACTGTTTGGATCCCACATGTCCTCTGGAGGGAAACTGAGGCACAGAGGCAAAGTGTTTTGCCCCAGCAAGGAATAGGGGCTTGTCCCTGGTCCATTTTGGGAAACGTTAATCCCCACAAGGCTGGCACCATAATCTTAGGCGGGGATGTATTTGCAGGAGGGTTAAATTCTAATCAAGGCAGGAAAAAAGTAAGGGATTAGCAACCCCTCCACCCCATTACAGTCTAGCCCACCACTGCCTTGTTGGGGAAAAGGTAGGAAAGGAAAAGTTTGAATCTTCGCCTTCCGCCAAGGGCCCAGAGAGGTTAAGTGAGCAGTACCAGGTCACACAGCAAAATGGCTGTGAAGCAGAGCCCCTTGGCCCTACCCACAGACAGACTGCTCCTGGGGAGAACCCCCTTCCTGTGATCTGAAATTTTGGGGACCTGTCCTGAGGTGCCTTCACCCTCTGGACCAGGAGATTCTCATTATGGAGGAACGGCCTCCTCTCCACCCCTACCCCCACTCCGCCAGGGAACCCTACACCGCGGGTAATTGAGATCAGATGTGGCTGTGACCCACGGAATGCTCCCCAGGAACCTGGAAGCATTTATTGTCTGGAAGAGTATCCAGGGCCACTCTCACCGTCCTCCCTTCCTCCCTCGCTGTCTCCTCCCCAGGCGGCTGAAGGTGGATGGGCCCTGAGGAGCCTCTGGTGCTGCCCGGGGGGTTAGAGCAGCGGCCTTGATGAATACGGCTGCTGAAAGCGCCTTCCTGGCTTCCTCCTTCCTGGGGATACGGTTACAGGGGGCCAGACTTCCTGCCCAGCCCGCCTTCACCTCCGCAGTGTGGATCTGCAGACTCTCTCACAGGCAGCAGGCAGCCGGGGCACTCAGCAGGCCCAGTCTCATTTGGAGCTCAGCTCAAATGTCACCTCCTCAGGGAGGCCCTCCCTGACCACCCTATGTGAGCTAGACCACCTACTGGCAGTCCCACCTTCTCACCCTGTTTAGTTTTCTTATCACTTATCTCTAGCTGGTTGGTTCATTAATTTTCTTCAACTAGTGTTTATTTCCTCTCCCCACCTCAAGAATATGAGCCCTCTGAGGGCAGGAACTTTGTCTTTCTCCTTGCTGTATTGTAGGGCCTGGAACTGTGCTCAGCACATAGTAGGTGCTCAGTAAATACTGGCTGAATGAGCCCCCACCTTTGGCCCTTGAACTTGGAACTTGATCTTGAATCTCTTTGCTCTGATCTGAGATTTGCCATCCCTGTTTGCTACCCTCTGGTTTGTCCTGATGTCTCATTTCTGATAGAAAACTCCAGTTTCTGCTGCTCATTCTTCTGTCTGCATTTTATTATCTCTGGCTCTCATCTAGGAGCTCCAGGCTAACCTCTGACCTTATGTCTCTGATCCCTCTTCTTTGCCCTCCTCAGTTTCTGCTGTGTGACTTTGGACAAGTTTCTTGCCCTTCCTGAGCTATCAGAATTCTTGGTCAAACGAATGCGTACATGGGAAGTCTGGTAAATGAGACAGATAAAGGGCAAAAAGTGAGAAGGGGGCCTGATCCCTGAGTGCCTGGCCTTTCCCATGTCCCCTAATGTTGTCCTCAAAAGATCCCATGTTCCCTAGTGTTGTCCCCCACCTATGCAGATCCCTAAAGCTTTGAATTGAGAACATAGCTTGAAAACCCATATTTGAAGATTCCTCAGTCTGTTTCAGTGCCATAATTGCGGTGTGCTAGGCTTTGTGCTAAACCCTGGTCTCCAATCTCTTGTGTTCAAGTTTTGGTCCCCTTTCCTTATCTTTGTGTGACTTGGGAAATAGCGCTCCCTTCTGGGAAGATGCAGCCCTGCTGGACCCCAGATTGATTAGCAGAGAGTGACCTTGAGTGAAGAGAAAGGTGACCATCTTCTTGGCTGACAAAGCCCCACATGTGGCAGCAGGTCGGCTGGATTTCAGACCCCTTGTGTAGTGCATAAAGTTCACGGGCAGCTTCATGGATGTGTGATCTGTGTTTGGTTTAATGTTCTACTGTCATTGTGTTGAGATTTTAAATAATATTTGAATAAGGATCTGCATATTTGCATTTTACACTGGGCCCTGCAAATTATGTAGCTAGTACTGATTCTGCACACAGTCCTGATTAGGTGTTAGCAGCTCCCATTATACAGAGGGGGAAGAAAAGTTAACTATCCACCCATGTGGCTTGAACTATCCACCTGTGTGGCTTGAGGAGGCCTGGCAGGGCAGAGGCTGGTCTGCCAGCTCCCAGCTGTGTGAGGCTGATAACACTCTGCTATGGGGGAATCGGGCATGGTCCCCACTCTGGAGACACTCAGGACCATAGAGAAGAGAGACGCTGTTGGCTTGTTCACAGTGCCCACCACAGCAGGTGCTTGGTACCTGCTGGAGAACTGAGGAGCCAGGTGTCGCTGTGGCAGTGTGGGTGAGGGAGTGACTCCACCAGGGGCTTTGGAGAGGGCTTCCTGGAGGAGGTAACAAGGTACCTGACATTAAGGGATGAGGAAGGTTTGAATAAAGATTGGAGGGGAAGGGCATTCACAAGGGAAAGTCCAGGATGGGCAAAGATGGCATGGCATGGTCTAGGTGGGAGAATGGGGGTGGGGAGAATAGCGGGATATGGCATGGGAGAGCTAAGCAGTGAAGGGCTTCAATGTCAGGGCCAGGGGGCTGGAATTTATCCTCTGAGTGGGCTTGGGAGGGTCCCCAACCTCCACTCCAACCAGAGCAGATCAGTGTAAATTTGTTTTCTGTTTTATAAATGGGTTAGTGGTGGCTGGGGGGAAGCGGTGGGGAAGGGGGGGCAGTTCTTAGGATTTCATCTGTAAAAAAAGATGCCTCTAAAAATATGTCTAAAAGCCACAGCTTTGGGGGTGGAAAGCCAGAGAAGGGATTAAAAGTCGCTCTCTGGGCTCTGGCCCCCTTGCTGGGCTTGCCCTCTTTAGGAGGAGAAACCTGAGTCTTAAAGGGGGCAGGCACCTGCTCAAGAGCCACAGAATCCAGGACTCCTAGAATCCAGGACTCCTGTTTCCTAGATCAGGGATCTTTTGACCAAGTACCTACAGGAAATTGCCTTCCCAGACGCCTGCCCAGTTGCGGGGATCTCCTGGTCTATTTGCATCCTCTGCCAAGAGATGCTCCCTTCTGCCCACACCCATCCAGCCTTCCAGGTAAGCCCTGGAAAAGGCAGCCTATGCTGCCACCTGGTGGCCACTCCGAGGTAGGTGAGTTTGCCAGTTTGCTCTGGAGCTAGCAGCACTGTCCTGGTAGTTAATTTATGGTTCAGACAGGAACTTTGTGCCCTGGGGTGGGGGTAACCCTGTTCTGGGGCATTGACCCCTTTGGAACTCTGGGACCATTAATGGTGGTATGGTCCACCCCAAATATGTTCTTCCTTCTGTTTTCCCAGTCTCAGTGACTTAGCATCCTAATTGTCTAACCCAGAAGCCTAGGTTTTGCTCTTGGTTTCTCCCACTTCCTTATTGCTTAAATCCAGTCTATCCCCAATTTCTCCAAGTCTACCTTTTAGATGGATCTGGAATGTGTTTCCACCTCTCCATCCCTAAAACCATGGCTCAGGTCCAGCCACATCATTGTCCTAACCTTGCCAGCTGCAGTAGCCCCACACTTGGTTATCCCCCAACTCAGGCCTGCCTGCCATCCACTCTCCATGCTGCATCCGAAGAATCTTGCTAAAACCCACAGATACTCACATAACTCCCTGCTGAAAACCATCAATAGCTCCCCATTGCCCCAAAGACAAAGTTCACCCTCTTTACCAGGGAACCCCTCTGAGAACAGTCCCCTGCAATCTGCCCCCCCCAACTCTACCTCTCACTGGTCCCCTCCTGCCTCCCCTAGCTGGGCAGTGACAAAGTTCACCCTCTTTACCAGGGAACCCCTCTGAGAACAGTCCCCTGCAATCTGCCCCCGCCAACTCTACCTCTCACTGGTCCCCTCCTGCCTCCCCTAGCTGGGCAGCATAGCACAGTGGTTATAGGAATGGACTCTAGTGCCTGGCTACCTGCTTTCAAATTTCACCTTTGTCATTTGATAACTGCGTGACCTTGGTCAGGGTACTTAACTCCGTTTCCCAGTCTATAAAACAGGGTTAATGATAATAGTACCTACTTTAGAGGATTACTGTGAGGATTAACTGAAATATCATGTAAGAAGTTGTGCTAAGTTGGGGCTAACTACAAGGTTAGAGGGCACGGTCCTCTCACAAGATGACCCTCACTTCTGACGCTGACTGCAAATTCAAGAGGTTCCCCAAACCACCTTCAGATTTTATACTTCGCTAGAAAGACTCAGAAAACTCTCTGAAAGCTGTCATACTCATGGTTATAGTTTACTACAGGAAAAGAATACACATTAAGATTAGCCACAGGAAGAGACATACAGGGCAGAGTCCAGAAGGTTCCTGCCATATGTGAGGCTTTCATTGTCCTCTGCCCATGGAACCAGGATGTGACAATCTGCACAGAGTACTGTCAACTGGGGAAGGTGTCCTGAGCCTCAGTGTTCAAAGTTTATATTGGGTCTCCATTATGTTGGCATGATTGATCAATTGATTAATTGTGCATGTGGTTGGTCTCAGTCTCTAGGTCCACTGATATGGGATGACCCAGAGCCCCCACACCCTAAGTCACATTTTTGTCTTTCCAGCATAGCCAGCTCCCACTTAAGATTATACAGGTATGGTCAGCCCACCCTAAGTCACATTTGTAAGACTATACAGTATGACCCGAGGTCCTCAGGCACATGAAGACTCTCTTATCAGAGAAAACATTCTGAGGGCCTGGAGATTACTTCCCAGAGCCCAGGGAAAAGGCTAGACCTTCTCTTTGGGCAAGACTAAATTTTGTCTACACAGAAGTGTTTAGAACCGTGCCCAACATGTAGTAAGTGTTATCAAAGTCCTAGCAGTTATGCGCTAGCTGCAACCTACTTCTCCCAGTTCCTCAGATGGAGAACACTGCCCCTGGGCCTTTGCACATGCTGTTCTCTCTGCTAAGACCTCTTTTTCTCTGGGAAGACACTTGGGACTCATGTGGCTTCTTCTGCCTCTTCTCCTGTGCCCTAGGGCTCATCCTATAGGCCTTGCCTGGTCAGTGGTCAATGCCTGTCTCCCCCATCAGAGTGGGGGCACCGCAGGGGCAGGGGAGCATCTGTCTTGTTCTTTTCCCTCCTCAGTGTCCAGCACAAAGTAAGCATTAAGGGACTGGTTACTAAGTTAAACTTTGAATTTTCCATTAGAGGATACAACTTAAAAACTAGATTAGACCCAGAGAAAGGATGTGAAAATAGTACAAATCCAGCGAAGAACCATGGCCAGAACTTGGGCATTTCCTGTACTTAATAATAATATTAACCATTTATTATTAACTAAATGCTAGGTTCTGTGCCAAGTGCTTATCCATGCTATCTCTTCTTCAGAAACCATGTATGTTGCTGGTAGGGGTGTAAATTGGTACAGCCATTGTGGAAATTTGGTATCAAGGTTCCTCAGAGAACTAAAAATAGATCTGCCTTATGACCCAGCTATCCCACTACTGGGTACACACCCAAAGGAAATGAAATCAATATATCAAAAAGACACCTGCACTCCCATGTTCATCACAGCACTATTTACAGCAGCCAAGCAGTAGAATCAACTTAAATGTCCATCAGTAGAGGAATGGATAAAAAAAACTATGGTCTGTATACACAATGGAATACTACTCAGCTATTAAAAACTGATGTCCTATCATTTGCAGCAACATGGATGGAACTGGAAACAATTATGTTAAGTGAAGTAAGTCAGGCACAGAAAGACAAATACCACATGATCTCACTCATATGTGGAATCTAAAAGAAAAAAAGTGGTTCTCATAGAAGTAGAGAGTAGAACAATGGTTACCAGAGGTGGGGGGCGGTAGGGGAGGAGAAGTGGTGGATTAATGGGTACAAAACTATGCTATCTGCCCTAAGTGAGTCATTGTGCAGTACATGCATGTGTTGAAACAATGTACTATACCCCATAAATATGTACAAGTAAGTGTTAAAACATTTCGAATAAAAACAAATGAACCAACAACCCCCCCCCCCCCATGTATATAATTATCTCCATGTTAGAGATGGAGACATGCTGTTTAGGAAGGTGAAATGACTTGCTCGAGGTCGCAGCCCCAAGGGCCGAGGTAGGACTCACCCCTCTTGGAGAAAGTCACACTCATAGTCTCTTGAAACAGTTATGCTCCAGAGAATGTGATTGTTCCATCTCTGTGGGACCATCGGGCAGAGGAAGTGACCTAGGCCATGGGCCCCAGAGGCAGCAGCAGGGCCAGTGGGAGGCCGGGGAAGCAGGTTTCAGTTTTGTGTGTCCAAGGACATTCCAAGAATGAAGACTGTCTGCTAGGGGGGTTGCAAATGAGCTCCCACCTTATGTCTGCCACAGAGACTGGGACATGATGTGTCTTGGAATCTAGACACAGGCTGAGAGCAGGGGAAGCTGAGGCTGAGATCCCCCTCTCTGTCTACCCTTAGCTCTGCTGGGCTCAGATGGGGTGGAGAGAGGGTTCTGGGGAAAGGGGAAGGAGGAGAGGCCTAGGCAGAGGTCAACAGGGATTCAGTGGTGAGGAGGGAAGGCCCAACTTTCCCAAGGCCTCTCTGAGAAGGCTGGTCTCAGGGGTCCCTCACTGACTCTCAGGCTGGCTCATAGGTTTTAAGGGACAGGGAGCTCCTGGGGCGAGAGAGCGGGCTGCCTGACTTTGACCTCTTGGGCAGATGAGGCAGAAATCAGGGCCTAAAATAAGCTCTACCCTGACAGCCTCCTGGGGAAGGACCAGGGTCTGAGGGTCAGGAGCCCTGGAGTCTCGTTTCTTCTCTGTTACGTGTCCTTGGGCAAACTCTTTCCCTCTGTGGGCCTCAGTCTTCTAATCTGTTGAATGGAGGTTTGGGCCTTTCTGCAGAGAGGCAGGAAGCAGGGGGCTCAGAGAAGGGGTGGGGAGGGGACTGGAGGTCAGGTCAATATGGTTCCTAATGGGGTCTGTCCATGGGCCTAGAACCTAGTTCCTCCCCCAGCCCACCCCCTCCCAGTTTCTCCTCTGCCCACCACACAGACCACAGTTTTCTCTTCTCCTTTTCTATTTTCAGACATCCTAGAGTTCTGGGGAAGGCCAGGCTGGCGCCTGCCCAGGGACCCTGAACTGCTGAGGGAGGCATCTGCAGCACAGGAGGGAGCGTGGTTGCATGTACAGTGTCTCTCCAGGAGGACAGAGCTAAGGTCTCACTTCTGGGCTGGAGAAGAAGCTGACCAGAGTGCCGTGGGAGCCACAAGAGGTCCTTTCCCAACCCTGGCCTGGCTCTGGGGGCACTCGTTCCTGCTGGAGCTGGGACTGAGCAGGAGCCTGGTGGTGGGCAGGGCCCAGGAGGAATGCAGTCCTGGCCCACGGCCTGAAGGCTTCCCTTGACCATCACAGTCTTGGAGGCCTTGCCGGGCTGGGCAGGGAGCCTGCAGCCCAGGGCTCAGTGGCAGGATTCTGGATTCAGCCCTGTCCCTCACAGGCAGCCAGCTTTGCTGAAAACACCTGCTTCCTCCTCTCTCCTGAGCCTATGAGGGCTTCTCCCTGTGCTCTCAGAATTGTGCCCGGAGTGCCGACCCCACCGGGTGCAGAGGGTCAGGGTTCAGTGGTGGATGATTGTCACCAAAGGGACACCTGAATGCTTCAGGTCTCACTTCCTCTCCCCCCCAGGGAATACATTTTACTATGAGATAGAGATAGATAGATGGATAGATAGAGGGGGGGGGAAGAGATAGAAAGAGCGAGAGGCAGGGAGGTGCTGCTCTGAGACGGCGAGAGTGATACCTCCCCTGTTCATGGCGTGGGCTCCTGGGCTGGGCTCCTGGGGTGGGCACCTTGTTCTCCCACCCACCGCCCAGCCAGCCTGATACCCAAATCTTCTACTCTGGGATCAGAGTCTGGGTCTCCAGTATCAGGAGGGCCTCATTCTGATTCTACTAACTCCAAATGACCTTGGGCAAGCCCCTTCCTGTCTCTAGGTCTCAGTGTCCCCATCCATGAAATGAGGCAATTGTCCTAAATCTCCTTCTAGTTCCAGTGTGTCTAATGTTGATTACCTGACTGGGGAAGTGGTGTCAGTTCCTGGGCTCAGGGTGCCTCAGGCTGGTTCAGCAGCTCCAGAATGGTTCTCAGGCAACCTGGGGGGACCTGGCAGAGAAAGGGTGGGGGGGATGAGGGGCTGGGGGCATCTTTGTTCAAGAGAAACAACTCCCCAAAGCTTGGAACATGAAGCAGATTGTGCCAGAAATAGAGAAAGAGGTAGAGAGGGAAGGGTCAGCGAGAGGGAGATAGTGATACAGAGATGCTGAAAGAGGAAGAGAGAGTCCAAGACAGAGATGAAGAGACAGGGCCGCATGCAGATGGAAGCAGAGATAATGACAGAGAGAGAGACAGAGACCAAAGCTGAGGGATAAAGGCAGGAATCGAGAAGAGGAATGCAAAGGGGTGGGAAGAGAGAGCCAGGTGGATGGGGTAGAAAAGCTGGACAGAGTGTCTTACTCCCTGGGCGTCCAGCCAGATCCAGCTTTTCCCTGCATGGTGCCCAGGTCTGCTAGTCCCTCTTCTGCCTGTCAGATCTCCTTTGATACTGGAACTCTCCCTGCCCTCCCAATCTAAATCTCCTCCAGACCTCACTTCCCAGGGGTTAGTGTGTGCAGAGGTGAGAGCTCTCACAGGTCTGAGGCTTCATGGTCTTGGGGCTTCATTAAAGGTAGGGGTAAATGGTGAAGTCAGGGCTGAATAATGGCTATTACCCGTATGAAGATATGGTCAGGAATGGAAGAAGAGCAAAGAGGTAGAAAGTCCAAAGAAAAATTGCCCTATCTTTCTTTACCACGCATTAACTGTGTGTCTCACTATTTAGGGAGTGATAGGAAACCTGGTAGTGGGGGTGGGGAGTGGGAGGAAGGTATTTAGTGTTGGAAAGGAGGAAATGCAAAGGGAGAAGAACTGAGCTGGGCAGGGGTAGGTTTAATTGAGTTAAATTACTTTGAGTTGGGTTGAGTGTAGTTGATTCGGGTAGAGTAGAGTTGTGTTGTGTCACGTTGGGATGGGTTGGGTTTAATTAAGTTTAATCTGAATGAATGGAGTTGGATTTGGGTTTGTTTGTGTGGAGATGAGTTGAGCTGGTACGATTTGAATTGAATTTAGCAGAGTTAAGCTGAGTTGGACTGTGTTGGGTTGGGTTGGGTTGAGTGGAGTTGAGTTTGATTAAACTGGGTTAGGTTGGGTTTGGGTGAGTTGAGTGGAAATAAGTTGAGCTTGGTTAACTTAGGTTGAATTTAGGAGAGTTGAGATGTGTTGAAGTGAGATGAATTAGGTTGGGTTGGTCTGGATAAGAAAGTTAAAAGACTCCAAGTAGACAGCAGTAAGGAGGAGCCCGGACCCAGGGGAACCATGTCTCACAGGAAGGTGGAGTGAGATCCCAGCAAGGAAAGACCTGGTGAGGGGATATGTCCTTGGCTGAGATCTAAGCAGGTCTTTGAATCTGACATGATTTGGCATATAAATGATCTATTTCAGTGTTTCTCCATTTTTTTTTTTTTGCCACTTCACACTTCCATTGATAATGGAGGCTCACAATGGCTGTGATTTGCATCTTGGCAAGGGAAGAAGGCAGTATCAGAATCTCATTGTGTGTGTGTGTGTGTGTGTGTGTGTGTGTGTGTGTGTGTAGTTTGAAAAAATACCCAATGGTGATTCTTTGCTGTTTGTTTCTTCTTTTTTCCCTTTTTTTTTTTTTTTTTTTTTTTTAAAGGATGACCGGTAAGGGGATCTCAACCCTTGGCCTGGTGTTGTCAGCACCACGCTCAGCCAGTGAGCTAACCGGCCATCCCTATATAGGATCCGAACCCGTGGCCTTGGTGTTATCAGCACCGCACTCTACCGAGTGAGCCACGGGCCGGCCTTCTTTTTTCCCTTCCTTGAGGAAATATTTTGAAAACTTTTGTATAATTAGCTTAGCATTTGTTTCTCTGAGTACCTCCTTTTTTTTTTTTTAAAGATGACCGGTAAGGGGATCTCAACCCTTGGCCTGGTGTTGTCAGCACCACGCTCAGCCAGTGAGCTAACCGGCCATCCCTATATAGGATCCGAACCCGTGGCCTTGGTGTTATCAGCACCGCACTCTACCGAGTGAGCCACGGGCCGGCCTTCTTTTTTCCCTTTTTAAAATTAATTTATTTTAAGTTGACAAATAGTAATTGTGTATATTTACAGAGTACAATGTGATTGTGATGTTTTGATCTATGTATACATTATGGAAAGATTCAGTTAACCTAATTAAGATATACGTTACCTCACCAAGTTATCATTTTTTGTGGTGAGAATGTTACAAATTCATTCTTTTAGCAATTTTGAAATATGCAGTGCATTATTATTAACTGTGGTCACCATGGAGTGCAATAGATCACTAAAACTTGTCTCTCCAGTTTAACTTTGTGTTCTTTCATCAACATCTCTTTTTCCACATCCCTTCCCTCCCACCCCCTCCCAGCCTCTGGTAACCACCTTTCTACTTTCTGTTTCTGTGAGATTGACTTTTTTAGAATCCACATATAAGTGAGATAATTATAGTATTCATCTTTCTGCGCCTAGTTTATTTTGCTTTGCATAATGTCCCCCTAGTACCATCCATGTTGTGAATAACAAAATTTCTTCCTTTTAAAAGGCTGTCATGTTCCATTGTGTGTAGATACCATGTTTCCTTTATCCATTCATCTGTTGATGGATACTTAGATTGATTTCATGTATTGACTATTGTGAATAATGCTGCAATAAACATGGGGGTGCAGATATCTCTTTGGCATACCCTAAAGGTGATTCTTAAATGCCTTCTCAACTGGGCATGCTCCAGTTGAGAATCAATATGCCCTAGAATCTTCACTCTTTCAGAGAAAGAGTTCTGTTTGGGTGAGTCCCTGGAAGAAAGATTTCTTTTAAGGAGAATGAAGAGGGACAGCAAAGGTCAGAAAGTCTTCCCTCTCTGTCTTACGTCTTGGGTGGCAGCTCTTGAAGAAAAGGAAATGTAGTATTTACTGAGCCCCTATAATGTGCCATTTTTGCATCCATCATGAAACTGTGGCCCAAGGAATTAAAGCAACAAGGCCAAGGTCATGCAGCTTGTGTGGCATAAACCCAGGTGGATAGGGCCCTTCATGCCAAGAGAGTGAGAGAAAACCAAACAGGCTCAGATGGGCAGAGGAGGGCAGACGGGATGAACTGGGAGAGGGAGAGGGAGGGTCAGAGGAGATTGGAGTGGAGACAAGTGGACTGAAGGGTCAGAGAAGAGGTGAGACGATAAGGGGTGGATTGCCCAGAGATACCATGTTAATCGAGGCCTAGTCATGGAAACTGCAGCCTGAGCAGGCAGCAGAAAGGCCTGGTGCTGGTTTATGGAGCTTTAGGAATTGGGATCCTTCTGAGGATATGGGCAAGAGAGTCCTTGTGAGGAGTTTCCCAGTGCTTCTCCCCCATCCTTTGTCTTTGGTTTCTGAGGCTAACCCTATGTCTGAGAGCTCCTTTTGAGCAGAGGCCTCCAGCGGCCTGTCTGAAGCTTGGCCAAGATGCCACCTTATGAGTATTTGTAGGATGGCTGGAGTGGAACTAAAAGCAACCACAGACAGTGAGGTCACTCGTGTGTGCTGGGTGCTGGCGGCCTCAAGGGAACCCTCAGTTCCTGTCCTAGGGTGGTCTGGGGGAGGGGTTCAGATTTGGGAGCTCAGGGGTGTACCACTCCCCAGAAAGCGCAGACTGTGGGCAGGTGGTTGACCAACCCTCACTCACCACATAGTTCTTTCTTGTGGTTCTGTGGTGCTAGATGGCTGGCTGGGCCTCCTCCTTCCTCAACGCTTTGATGACTCACACGCACACACACACACACCTCACATACCACTGGGCAGCCCCAGGTTGGGCGGAGGGGAGACCAACTCCTCACCACTGTGGGGCAGACAGCTCCTTTCTGTTTAGGTGCTCTGAGAAGTTGGGACCCCTGGAGCTCCTTCATTCGTTTGTTCATTCTTGGCTTTAAAAATGTTTATTTTGCAAGGGGTGGAAAATGCAGATAAGCCAGAGTCTGAAATTCTGGAGCTGTCATTGATCAACCGGAGGCAGGCCCTAGCCAAGTCGCCTCACCTCTCTTTACCTGAGGTTCCTCATCTGTAAAGTGTACATAATGTTCTCTTGCAGGGTAATGGAGAGGATCAAATGAGATAACAATATGAAATTGTGTGTAAACTGTAATCATGAGTTTACGTTTGCAAACTTGTATATATATATATATATATATTCATTTGTTATATGCATATCTATATTCATTCATTCATTTGTCATTTATTTAATATACACTGATGGGGCACTTATTAAGCATCAGGCAGTGTCCTAAGCATTTTACAAGAATTAACTCACTTAATCCTCATAACCAACCCTATGATGATGGTACTAATATTACCCCCATTTTACAGATGAGGAAATGGAGGCACAGAGGGGTTAAGTAACTTGCTAAATGCCATATAGCTAGTAAGTGATAGAACTGGGATTTGCACCACGTCCTGTTTGACTCCAGAGTATTTCATTCATTCATTCAACAAACATTTATTAAGTGCTTTCTCTATGTCAAGCCCTGGGCCCACAGAAAGGAAGCAGATTAGTCCAGGTGGTTGTGGTTCTCATCCAAAGGCAGAAGTAGCCTCCTGGGGGTGAAAGTTGGTTATACAGGGGGTAAATTTATGGTTGTTACCATGACTGAGTTTACGATTAGCCAGCTAAGCTTTCTGCCCTGGGCAGGACAGTCCCACACAAAATGTCAATGGCACTCCATGAGAAACCATTCAAGAGAAAAGCACAGGCTTTGGAGTCATTCCAGACCTAGGTTGAGTCCCAGCTCTGCCATTTCAAGACTGTGTGACTTAGACAAGTTGCTCACTTCTCTGAGCCCCAGCTCCCATCTCTGAGGCCAGGCTCCAGACAGGCAGCAGTTCTCTCACCCACGTGGCCCCTGCCTCTTTTCTCTATCCATGCCCAGGGCCAAAGGCCAGTAAGCCTCCTCTAGGCAAAGGCCACTTAATCGCTCTGGGCCCTGACTTCCTGTCTGTGCAATGGAGGAACGGAGTGCTGGTGGACATCAGTTGTTTCTTCTGCCCTGCATCCCTTCACCCTTCTTTTGGTAACTTCACCCAGTTTTCTTTTGGGGACTGTCCTGCCCCCACTCTCAGTCACATGGGCACATGGTCTAGGGCTGGCCAGTCACAATCAGGACACTGCATCCTCCTGGTCACAGCTATTTGTTCAGGGATGGGCACATGAGCTAAGCTGGAGCAATCAGAAGTGTCCCAGGAATTTTTCTTGGGACTGCCAGGAAAGAGGCATTCTCTTTTCATATGGGATTGGGCCTGGAGCTGCCTGAGTCCTGGGTAATGGCACTTGGGAGCATCTACCTGAGAGTGAAGCCAACAGGAAGAAAAGAGAGATGAGAAGGAGAAAGAGATAGAGATAGAGAAATATATATATATATATATATATATATATATATATATATATAG
>NW_007726858.1:461879-477294 GCF_000696425.1 Galeopterus variegatus
AGAGAGAGAGAGAGAGAGAGAGAGAGAGAGAGAGAGAGAGAGATGATAGAGATAGAGAGATGTTGAGAACTTGGTTCCTGGATGCAGCCATACCTATCCCCAGATTTTGAGCTTGGGAGACAATACTTCCCCTTCTTTTGCCAAAATCAGTTGGAATTAGGTGTTCATCACTTGTAATTAAAACAATCCTGACGTATTCAGGAGCTTAAAACACCTACATCAGAAGGTTGCTGTGTGAATCAAAGGAGAAGATGATGTAAGTAAAAATGTTTTTCTAAACTGTGTATTGCTGAATGACAGTAAGTTATTAACGAGGAGTTAAAGCAGGAACACACATTCCATGTGAATGATGAATCAGTCCAGTTCTATCCAATAGGCTCAAGAAAACATACATTTACAGCTCTTGCATGAGAACCGAAGAGTTGTTTGGAAGTGCGAATTCTTGCCTCCTCAATTTTTAATTCATCGGATGCAGGTTTTTAGATGAGGTGTCCTGTTTCTTATATAACTTGTTCCAAGGTTGGTCATTTTACACAGGGGAAAGACACAGGGGACAGATATCTGGCCTGTTTGGGCAAGTTCCTCTCTTGCTCTGAGTCTCTGATTCTGTCACCTGAGTGGGGCTGGATTGGCTCTTCTCTTAGTGCCTGGCTCTAACCTACTGTGGTCCTGCTATTCCCAGACCTTATTCTGGGACAAGAAGAGGTCACCTCTGGAGTCTGCACCTCTGCTCACCTCTGGAGTCTGCAGCACAGACTTGTTCCCAGATTCTCCAGAGAAGCCACACATCAGAAACCACAACCCCCACCTGAAAGAGACACTGTCTGGAAGCTGGCAGACACTGAAGGTTGGCTGGCCCAATCTCCATGCCAACTCCCTGTCCCTTGCCTGTCTATTCCAAAAACTCAACTTCCCAACCTGTTTTGCAGCCAGTGAGGCCACGTGACACAGTTCAGGTGACACAGCTATAAGTGGGAACCTGCAGGAGCTGCCTCTTCCCTTCCCAACCTCTTCCTGCTTGTAACATGGGCACGAGGTGCTAAACACAAGAAAGCAACCTATTCTGAGGATGGTGGAGAGAGCCTGGACTGTGGAGGACATGACTGAGCAGCACAACATGCCTAGGCTGCTTACCTTTGGACTTCTAGTCATTTGAGAAAGAGAATCCTTCCCGCTTTGTGTGGTTTAAGCCTGCAGGTTTGGGGCTTTTGTTTTATGCAACCAAATGCATTCCTGGCATACTAAGCTAGCACTTGTCTGCAACCATTCTCTCCTAAATTTTTTTTTTTAAAAGATGACCGGTAAGGGGATCTTAACCCTTGACTTGGTGTTGTCAGCACCACGCTCACCCAGTGAGCAAACCGGCCATCCCTATATGGGATCCGAACTTGTGGCCTTGCTGTTATGAGCACCGCACTCTCCTGAGTGAGCCACGGGCCGGCCCCTCTCCTAAATTCTTTCTAGGAATCCAGTAGAAGCTTTTTTGTTCTTTTTTTCCCTCCTACGTCTGCCACCACAGTGACAGAATTGGATTAATTATGTAATTATTAATTATAATAATCCCACCAGTAATGATCATTTACTGAGCGCCTTTTGAGTGATAGGAATTGAGCTAAGTGATCTTATCCTCACAGTGGTCCCAGGAAATAGATACTAATATTATCCTCATTTTCAGATGAGGAAACGGAGGCTCAGAGATGATAAATGACAGGTTCAAAGTCACACAACTGAAATATTGAAACTGGGCTCTGAAACCTGGTCCATCTGACTCCAAAATGCCTGCTCCCCACTGTCAGCACATCTATCTAGTTCACCAGGCTTATTTAACAGGTAGGGAAATGGAAGTCTAGGAGGGAGAGTAACTTGTCCAAAGTAGCACAGTGATTTCAGTAATAATGTGACAAGAAATCAGATTTTCTGGGTCCTCATTCCAGTGCTCTTTCTATGACATCCTGCTGCTTAGCAAATGACAGGGCTTGAAGTCCACGCTATGGTCTAGGGACAGTGGGAGCTGTCAAAGGTTCTAAGCAGAATTAGGAAGGTGCTTCAAATACCAAAGGGTGTGTGTGTGTGTGTGTGTGTGTGTAAACGGCTCCTCTTTCTTCAGCTACAGTGGAGGAGGAGGGGGATGAGGAGACTGACATTTTACATCCCCAGCAACTTCCTGAGCAACTGTGGTCCCTTAGCTGAGCAATGGCTCTTTCCTCTGGCTCCTCCGTCACAGATGGCTGAGCCCCGTGATCGCAGGAGCTGATGTCTGATGCTCTGCAGATTACGCTGATGGTGGGGGCAGGATGGGGAAGATGCCAGTTGCATGACCACTCAGCCATCCTGTGTCAATCAGATGGCACCAGCTGTGCAGTGGTGAGGTCTGTAGGACAGGGGACCCTGCAGTGGAAACTCCCCAGATGACCTTGAGGACGCTCCACTTACCAGTCTCCTGCTTGTTTATCTTTCTTCTTGGCATGTCCCTGCCAGGATTTGAGTGTTTGTTTAAAAGATTCAGAGTTTGGGATCTAAGATTGGCCAGCGATGAGGTGTAGGAGGGAGTTGAGCTTGTAAATGTTGAAATCAAACAGAGTAGGGCTCAAATACCAGCTCTACCACCTATAGACTATGGCCTTTAGCAAATCAGTTGGTTTTCCTGTTTACAAAAATGGGACAAAAGAAAATCTACCTCATGGGGCTGTTGTGAGTAATAAAGATGATGCACCAAATGTCCTTAGGATAATGTCTGCTGTATAGTAAATGCTCCAGGAGTGCTTATAACTCCTCCTCTTCCTCTTTCTCCTCACTGCATGATCTAGGGAAATCTCTGGGCCTCGGTTTCCTCTTTTGCACAATGGGGATCATGGTACTTTCCTCTTAAAGCTGTTGTGAGGGTTTCAATGAGAAAGGGAGAGAAAAACATTCTGTGACTCTCAGTTCTTAGCTTCTCAGCTGAACTATGTTGCTTAAATTGGACCCTTCGGCCTCTTCTTCCCCCAGCTGACCACCACCTTAAGAAGGAATTTCTGTTTTCTCTTAACTCCAGACACTGGCTGGTTATGCTGGGGCTTAGGTACATGGAACCTGGTATTCCAGAACAAAAGGATTGGGCCTCGAAACCTAATCCTTACTAGTTGTGCAAACTTGGGCAAGCCACTGCAGCTCAGGCCTCAGTTTCTCTCTCTGTAAATGGAACTGATAATACTGACTTCATAGGGCATTGAGAAAATTACATGTAATATTGCATGTAAAATACACAGCACTCTGCATGGCACATAGTAGATATTCAAGAAATATTAGTCATTATTATTATTACCTCCAATGCTCAACCCTCAACTTGTACTGAGCAGGTAAAAGAGGAGGAGAACTTTCATGAAAACCTTCTGCTCAGGAAGGGAATGGAAGGGAAGGCCGGTAAAGAACTAACATTGAGCTCCTGCTGGAGGCCGGGGATGCTCACATAGACCATCTTATTTCTTCCTTCCTCACAATAACTTGAAAGAATGGAATTAGTAACCCCGTTTTACAGATGGAAAAACTGAGGCCTATGAGGAACAGTCAGCTGCTTAAGATTGCACCGAGAGCTGGGGTTGGGGGCTGGGATCTGAAGAAATGTTGGGTTGATTCCAGAGCTTTCCTGCCTAGCCGTGAAGATGCCTGCAGAGGTAGGGCTGGGTGGGGCTGGGTCCAAGAGTGATTCAGGTGAGAGTCAGCTCTGGTTTTCTAAATAGTGGGTGGGGCCCAGAAGGGCTGAGACCTCTCCAGCGGTATTAAAATCTGAGCCCTATCTAGGGTGGGCAGGCTGGTTTTTTCAGTTGGTTACAGCATTGTGTTTATAACTCCAAGGTCCAGGGTTCGATCCCTGTACTGGTCAGTTGCTACCCCTGCTCCCCACCCCCAATCCAGGCTCTAGCTAGGATGGAGCAGGGGACTGGATGTATACAGAAAGAAAAACTGTACCTTTGTCACCAGTGGGGCACAGGAAGGGGGTCCTTGCTGCCTTCGCTGGGATGGGCTCAGGGCCCGGGTGGAGCTGGACCTGTGAGACTGTTGGGGTGCTGGCAATGGGCCCCGCTGAGGAAGGCAGGGAAACTAAGGCAGTCAGTGACACTTTTGGTGGTTATCACAGCAGATGGATGGGTTGGCAGTCACCATGATGAAGCTAGCCCAGAACCCTCACTCACTCATAGAAGGCCTATAATTTTTCAGGCATTCAGTTACTCACGCAGACCGTCATTCATTTCTTTATTCAAGCAATCAACATTTGCTGGATGTCTTTCTCTGCCAGATCCTGTGCTTGGTCTTAGGGATACTAGAGTGACCAAGATGCCTACAGCTCAATAAGGGAGAGAGAGGGACAACACAATCTGGCATGGCACTTCTGTGACCAGGGAAGGCACAGGAGCTTCCCAGAGGAGAAAAAAGAGGAGGCATGTCAGAGGAGGCTTCCCCGGGGACTCTGGAGCTGGCTCTGCCTAGTGAGTGGAAATTCAGCATCCAGAAAGGAACTCTTTACCTAGACATTTAGGCTATATAGAGGCTTTGGAGTAGAGGGGCAGAGAAAGGTGAACCTGTCTGTGGCCTCTTTCCACAGGTAAGGGCTAGCCCAGACCTCTGTCCTGTGTATCCAGCTGCATGCTGGACCCCTCCTCTGAGATGGATCAAACAAGTCCAAATCCAAACTCTGCCTAACCCAGTCAGCTCCTCTCCCCTGGATAGTATCACCAGCATCAAGCCAGAAACCTCAGTGTCCTCAACATCTCTATTTGCCTAAGCTCCAGTGCCAATCGGTCACCACGCGTTGGCACTTCTGCACCATTCCTCTCCCCCCACCTCACCCTCTTGGCCTGGCCCCATCCCTGGAGGACTGCACCGACCCTCTGTATGCTTTCTGGGCCTCTGGACCCCTCCATCGCATCCATCTTGACATCTGCAGTGCTGGTCACAGCCTGGCCACAGTGAAGGCTCAACTGCTCCATGCTGGAACTGGACCTGTCCTCAGAGACCATCTGATCTGATCACTCAATTGATCAAATGGGGAAACAGAGGCTGGAGACTTGCCTAAGGCCATACTATGGAAGAAGTGAGATTTGAACTCTGTTTTTCTGATTCCCACGTAAAGGCTCTCTTCCCCAATCCTCTCCCCAATGCCAAGGTCACACAAGTGTTAGTCGTTTCGATTACAGGTGCGTAGCTTGGAGTAAGGAGTCGGCAGGAGGTACAGGTGTGGTAACTTGCTAGTATGGGGCCCAAAGGGAGGGAGGGCCTGGGAGTGAAACATGCAACCTCATGCAAGCTCTTCTCTCCTTTCTTCATCAGCAGAAAGTCTCTTTTCTTTGGGCAATTGGACCCCGAAATCTTCACCCTGACACCATCCCTCTTGCTGATAATCCCGTGACTCTCCTCTCTTTGCCTTCTCTGGATAGTTACTAGGTGGACTTTGATCTGGGGTGGCTGGAAAGGCTGAAGCTGGTCCCAGCACCCCAAAGGCCCCAGGCCCTCCACCTGCCCCACTCCCTCCCCGGGTCTGCCCTGGCTTGCTGTTTGCTTAGGGCACCTGGCTTTTGTCCCAGTGGAGCATGGGAACAGCTTGGGTGGGGAGGGGAAGGAGCTTCCCAGCAGGTCTCACCTCTCCCACCTGGCAGTTCCCACCCAAACTCAGGGATGCCTGGGATCTGGCACAGGGCTTCTGAGCCCTCTTGCCAGGCCTTCCCCACTGTGGGCCTCACAGGATGGCTGGGTGTGCTGGGGGAAGTGAGGGATAGAGCCTGTGGGTATGGGGACCAGGAGGCTCATGTGACCTTGGGCCTATCCTTTCCACCTTCTAGGCTCAGTTTCCCCAGCTGTGAAAGAAGAGCTGGATACTGAGATTCTGCAAAGTTGGAGGGTGGATGTGAGTCCAGTTAGAGAGCTGACCCTGGCCAGCCCTGGAATCTGAGTTAGGAGATCTTGCAGGGGAAGAGGGAGGGACGGGGAAACACCTCCTGCTAGGCACGCATAAGGAGATTTGTCTGCATTACCTCGCTGAATCTCACAACCCTCAGGGATGGTTTTTATTATTATGCCCATTTTATAGATGAGAGTACTGAAGACCAGAGAGGATAAGTCTTTGTCCAAGGTGACACAGCTGTTGAGTTGTGGAGTCTGGATTTGAACTCAGGTCTCCTGGACTTGGAGCCTGTGCTCTTCATTCCTGGCAGAGACCTGTGGCCTCAGAAAGCAGAGAATAGCCCAGGAGGGAAGTAAGTCCTCCCTACTGGATCTGTCTGAGGGGTAGTGAGTTTCCCACCCAGGAAGCCATGTGCAGGCCAGGCTGGACTGCTCCGTTTCTTGCCCCCTTTCTCCTCTGCGGGGCAGGGGATGTGGCTCAGACTAGCGGCTTCTATCCTCAGTTCTGCCCTCCAGCCCTGGATGACCTCAGCACTGGGCCTTGTCTCAGAGCCTCAGTTTCCCATCTGACAAACGGACGCATTTCATGTGCTTCGAGGATCCCGGTAGAAAAACCTCCTTAGTGGCCATCACACAATAGTTAATAAAGTGTCTTGGATGGCGCTGGAGCAGAGGAAGTAAGCGCGCGGCGGCGGCCGAGGTGACAGCTGGAGGGAGAGGCGGGGGCGGAGCCGGGGCATGGGTGGGGAGGGGCCGGGCGGGCGGGTCGGAGCTCCCGGGCAGTGTTAAAGGCGCACCCAGGACTCCGGCAGTCTGCGTCCAGCACGCAGCAGCCGCCCGGCGCCATGAGCCGTGAGTCCGACCCCGGTGCCCCCCGCGCGCCCAGGAGTCCTCTAGCGGAGCCTTGAATGCCAGGCTCAGCCCCTCGTCTCTCTCCTCTGCAGGGAGGAGTCTCTCGCTCCGGTTCCCGTTGCTGTTGCTCCTGCTGCCGCCGCCCCCGGTCCTGCCCGCGGACCCCGGGGCGCCCGCGCCGGGTGAGCGGCCCCCTCCCCGCCCACGGGGAACCCCTGGTCCTGCGCCGCCGGCCTGGTCCAACTCCCTCCTCTCCCCTCCAGCGGGCCCCGCTTCCCCTTTCTGCTCGAGGTGCCTGGGAAGGGGGAGGCGGCTTTGTCTGTCGGTGGGATGGGGGCTCTCTGAAGACCTCCAGGGGCTGTGGCCTGGGCTAGCGGGCTATTAGGTTGTTTTGGGGCGGGGTGATGGTAGACTGGGATCTGGCGCCGGTACGAGGAGAAGGGACAGCCCTCTCACCTGTGCTGGGTCCCCAGTTGTTCCAGCAGACCCCAGTAACCCCGCTGTTTTCTGTGGGGGCCTCGCAGGCGCCGAGGGGAAAACAGACTGGCGAACGAGTTCCCTTTCTGCAGCCTCTGACTTTCTGGGGACCCCTCCTGGTTTCCAACTCCAGTGGTGAAGGTCTGCCCCTGGTGAAGGCCCCTGGCGCATCAGCCATTCTGGGAAGACGGGAGGTGGAAATACACTTACAGAGTCAGGCTGCTTCCCCTGGGGTTTAATCCTCCTCTGTGAGCTCCCCACTGGGCTGACGAGGAAACTGAGGCTCAGTAGGTGTGATGGCTAACAGCCGTGCATGGTGGGCTCTGGATTTGAACTCAGGTCTGTCTGACTCCAGGCACTTTGCAAGGTCTTTCCACAGAAAGCTCCCCCTCCCACTCCCCACAGGGGAAACTGGGTCCCTTTGGGTTTCATCACCACTAGGATGGTGGGGAGTCCGATTTTGTAAAATTCTACCCCTCCTTCCCCCATGCTGTGCCTGGTTCCAGGTAAAGGAATTCAGCTCCTCACTCAGCCAACCTTCCTCCCCCAGCTTACTGCCTGTGTGTGTGTGTGTGTGTGTGCGTGCGTGCGTGTGTGTGTGCGTAATTCAGCTCCTCACTCAGCCAACCTTCCTCCCCCAGCTTACTGCCTGTGTGTGTGTGTGTGCGTGCGTGCGTGTGTGTGTGCGGGCGTGTGTGTGCGCACATGCACAGCCTGGACACAGCTTCCTCTACCACCTAGCTGTGTGAGGGGCTAGGTGTAAAGAGGGGCCAAGAGAGCACGGGCGGGCGTGGACAGAGGGCGTCTGAGCTTTCTGCTGTGATGCTCTAGGGAGTTGGTGCTTAGAGGAGAGAGGAAGGATGTCTACCGGGACTGAGAAGCAGACCAGGTCTCCTGGAAGAGAGGGTTTGAGTGGGCGGCATTTGGGGAAGCCAAGGAGAGGATGGAGGGTGCCTAGGAAAGGGTTTGGGTGGAACAAAAGCCTGGATTGTGGAAAGAAGAGGAGGAAGACTCAATAGGCAGCACTTTACAGTTTACAAAGGGTTTACTGTGGGTATCCACTTTATTGGTGCTCACAACAGTGCTGCCAGGGAGATGTGTTAGACCCATTTTACAGAGAGGGATTCTGAGGCCAGAGGGGGTGAGCCCACTTGTCTGTGACACTGCAGTGAGTTGGTGGCAGAGCTGGGGCCAGTAAGGCTCCCTCAGTGACCCATCTTGTCAGTCCCTGGACCAGCCTGGCACTTCCTCTGGGGCCCCATCCGACCCCATCCAGGACCCTGGTACACAGGGCCCACCTCACCTGTCTTCCTCTGTCTGTTCACCAATGCGCTATGAGCTGTTTTCGATTTACTTTTATATCGTAAGTGTTTAAACAGATTTATTTCCCTCCATTCCCGAGGGCTTGCTTTATGCTAGTCTTTAGCTGGGGCCTCGAGACCCAGGGCTGGGAGGAGCTTACAGTCTGATGGTGGAGACAGAAATGCCAACAGACTGTCATCCAAGGGGATCAGAGCCACGGCTGAAGGAAGCACGGGAGCTCAGGGGAGGCAGCAGCTGCCTTTCAGTGTGAGGAACTGAAGGAGACTTCTTGGGGGTGGTGACATTCGAACTGGACCTTGAAGGAGGTGGCAGGTGGGGGGAATGTTGAGACTTTACTGTGAAGTACTGTAAGGGTCTTTCTGGTAGAAGCCAATGTGCAAAGGTCTGCACAGTGAGAGGTGGATGGGAGAACTGGGAGCACTAGGACATGCAGCAGGTGCTGCATGACTAAGTTGAGGAGCTGGGACTTGGGCCGAGGGTAATTGGGAGCAGGGGAACGAGGACGGATGGATGACTTGGCGGCAAGGCTGGAGGCCGGGGACCAGGAAGGAGAATCCTGCAAGGCTCTAGGAAAGAATGGATGACAGGCGGGGTGCAGGGCTGAAGGCTTGGCTGCCTTTGTACTTCCGAGTCTGTGAGTAAACTGAGGCCCAAGCTGCGTGGCATCTGTCCCAGGAAGCCAAAGCCTGCATTTTGCCCCCAGAGAAGAAGCAAAGGAGACTAAGAGATGAGGAGACAGGGCTGCAGACTACCTGAGAGGGCAGATACAGGAGAGAATGTTGCTTCTGCCTCTCCTGTGGGGGAGGGCAAGTTTGTGCCAGGGGATCCTTAGTGTTCAAATGCATCCTCTCCAGCCCCAGGATCTGGCTTAGTGCCCTCTCCCTAGCTAAGGATAGTCATAACCTGGCAACCAGAGGTGCGTGCCAGCCAGAGGAGCCTGAGGCCAGCTAACCCTGACACATGGGGCAGGAACCCAGCCTGTACTGCCTGCCTGTGCTGCCTCCTATCACCAGCAACAGCTGGTCTGTGGGCCAGAGAAGGTTTCCTCTCCAGCTGGGCTTTTCAACTGCTGGGCCCAGCTGTCTGGACTTGTGTTGGTGCCTGGCCTCTGGCTGCCTACCCAGCGTCACATAGGAACTGGGGCCTAGGCCTGGCTAGTCAGGGCCCTGGAGCTTCTCTAAATATTATTCTTAGGGGATTTGGGTCCAGCCTGTCGCCTCTGCATCCTGAAGAACTTGGTGTTCCCTGCCTATGCCTATCACCTAGTCATGCTCAGCCCTGAGTCTGGAGCCTGGACTCGGGCTGGAGGACATTTCCTTGTGCAAACCCTTGGAAAGGTTCTGGAGCCAGGCAGTCCTGGACAGTTCTTCTCTAAGAGTATGTGGACCAGCTGCTTGGCCTGAGGGCTCGTGTGTCTCCTGAGTGGTATGGCTGTGCTGATCCCACCCACCTCTGGGGTGTCTTGAGGACTCAGTGAGAGCAAGCTCTAAAGTTCTCTACTCAAGGGGTGAGGGAATCGTGTAGATGAAAATAATGGAGCGGGGCCCACCCACCTCTGGGGTGTCTTGAGGACTCAGTGAGAGCAAGCTCTAAAGTTCTCTACTCAGGGGGTGAGGGAATCGTGTTGATGAAAATAATGGAGCGGGATAGAGTAGCTTCACCCAGAGAAGAGAAGGGGACAGGGTGTCAGAATGGAAGGGCTCCTTTGAGCCCACCTGTTCTATCCCTTTCATGGGATAGACAGGAAAATGAGGACCGAGGGTGGAAGGGACTTGCCCAAGGACATGGAGTCAGTAAGAGAAGCCACTCTCTAATACATCTTTCCTGAGCACCTACTTGGTACCTGGCCCTGTGCTGGATGTGGAAGACTCAAGATGAATTTGACTCAGTGCCTGCATCTCCCCAGGTCTTTCTTGATGATTTATTATACAGGGGTGTCTTCTACTGAGCACAGAACTGGGTTGGCATGAAAGCATGTGGGATTGATGTTAGAATGAAGGAAGGCCTTTCTGTTTGAATAGTTCCCAGAAGTCTGGTTGTGGCAGGGAATGGTGATCCCTCTGGGGTCGCGGTTTCATTCATTCAGGATTTTCAAGGTCCACCTTGAAGGAACAGTGATGAACCTACCTCACCTGGGGTCATTCCCAGCCTGTGGATCAAAGTGACTCTCTCATCCATCCTTTCCCCAAATCCAGGCCTGGTTCTGTTTGAATAGTTCCCAGAAGTCTGGTTGTGGCAGGGAATGGTGATCCCTCTGGGGTCGTGGTTTCATTCATTCAGGATTTTCAAGGTCCACCTTGAAGGAACAGTGATGAATCTACCTCACCTGGGGTCATTCCCAGCCTGTGGATCAAAGTGACTCTCTCATCCATCCTTTCCCCAAATCCAGGCCTGTGCACCTCCAGGAGGAGAAATGTAGGGGAAGAGAAGGGGATTCAAGTCTAAGCTTTGAAACTTCAAAGGAGTGGGGCTTGGGCAAGTCTCCTGCCTTCTCTGAGCCTTGCATTCTTCATTGTGCAAAGGGGAGGCTCGCTCACCACTACTGGGAAGATACATGCGTGGTGGGTATGTAAGGTTATGGACTTGGTCAGCTACAGTCCTGGCATACCAGGCCCAACTGTGACAGTCCAGCCATGGTCAAGCAGCACCCAGTCTTCTCTTGGGACCCCAGCAACAGCTGCTGTCCTTGCTGGGGAGAACTTTCCCTGCCTTGGGGCCACTGGTGTTTATGGAAAACACACAAGGGAGGAGAATGGGAAAGCTGGACAGCCGGTGTGGGAGGCAGGAGCCTCAGCTCTGCCTGTCTTGGCAGGAGAGGGATGTGGGCAGCAGTTTCAGCAGCATCTGGAGTCTGGAGTGTGCAGCTCTTTTGCCTGCTGGGGAAGAATTCCAGAACTGCAGCAGGAGGCCTTCTGGCTCCTCAGAGCAACCCAAGCTGCTGAGGGCTGGTGGCAGTGGCTAGTCTCTTTGCTCCATTTTATCTATTACACAAACATTTGTTAAGATCTGGCCAGCACATCTGGATCCTCCAGGCAGGTCGATCCTTCCAAGACCTGGGCTGAGCCCCAGCTGTGTGCATGGCCTGTGTTGGGGGAGGATAAAGTCAGGGAAGGTGTGGCCCCTTTTCTTGAAGCCTGTGGATGAGAAGAGCAGGTGTAGTTGGAACCTGGAGCCAGGAGCCAGCGCGAGGGCAAGTGGGAGGAGCTGGAGTGTGGACATTCTGGGAAAGCCTGCTGGGGGAGGCATGGAGTGGGCTCAGGCGGGAGGGTCAGATAGATGTGGAGGAAATTTATTAAGGAGGAGCAACAGCCTGGATCAGGGATGGGCCTGAGGGAGGGGGCTGCCGTAGAATGTTTGAGCTAAAGGGACCTCTTGAGATCCTTCTGAGATCCCTAGTGTGGTAGGGACAGGGAAATTGAGTCCTGAGGAGACCTGAGACTGCTGAGTGGTAGGACTGGCCTGTTGGTGACAGAGGGCCTTGTGTACTAGGGTTGGATGCTGGGCAGTGGGGAGTTACGGGGGCTCCTGGGCAGGTGAATTAGGCAGGTGAGCAGAGTGGTGTGAGTGGGAGAGATCAATGGGAGAGTTCTAGCAGGGGTGAGGAATCCATTCTTGGAGGGACCAGGTCCCTGAGCCAGCTGAGGCTCCTTGGCCTTTCTGGGTCTGTGGCTATGGGACGGGAAGGCTGAGGTCCTGCTAGCTCCCTGCCCTGGCCCCTGCCTGCCAGGTCCTCCTGTGACATCCTGATAAAGCCTCTCTGTCCAGCCTTCTTCCCATGGGCCCCTCCCTCCTACACCCCTGCCAGGGTCACACAGATGCCATTATGGGGCTGTGGGGAGTCGCCAGGGCTTTAGCAAACTATTTGCATGATTTTTGCAGTTCTTGCTTGCTTGTTTGTGTCGGTGAGGGAGTGTTGGTGGGGGCCCTCCTGAAGATGGGAGCCAGGAGCACACTGCTGCCCAGTCAAGCCCCAAGCTGTGAAACGAGGAGACTGAGACTGGAGGGACCAGACATTTCCCAGGGTCATGGCCTCTGATCATAACACCCTGAGAAGACTGAATATTTCATCCCAGGCCACTCCCACCTTTCACTACCCTCTTGACCCCCAATAATCAGTTGCACAAAGAATAAGAGTTCCCTGTAGTGTTGGCTCTGGGCCCAGATAAGGAAGTACATTTGCAGAAGGGAGCCTGGAGTTTTCCGTGTAAGGCCAGGGAAGGAGTCTGCCTCCAGGGGCCAGGAGTCTTGGGTCTGCCTGGCTCTGTTCTGTTCCTTTGGCCAAATCACCACCTCTCCGTAAGTCTCAGTTTCCCTTTATGAGCTGTGAGGGGAACTCTGCATGGGGTGGGATCCGAATGAGCTCTAAGGAGTCTCTAACTTTGCTTTTGGAGAATCACCAAAGCAGTGCAGATTTGAGCAAGGGGGCGGTGGTCAGAGGGAGCTGGGTTAGATGCAGGGAGGGACTTCCTTGTGGGGGGTTCTCCAGGAGGCAGGAGGGCAGATCCCAGAGCTCTACTTATACTCTCAGGAGACTTTTTTCCAGCCATCTCTCCCCTGTTCCCTTGGTCCATGATCTTCCTTAGGATCCTAGAGCCTAGATCCCACCTGACTTGGAACAAGTCTGGGCCTATCAGGAATGGGGGTTGAGGCAGCTGAGACAATGGGGTCCTCCCTCCCTCTCAGACCCGCACTTTGTCCCCAGAGGTCTGGAAAACTTATTTCCTTGAACTTGATTGTTGAGCCTATGGGGGTGGAGTGTTAGTGAACAGATGGGCAGTTGGTCTGGTGTGACTTGCTGGGTGGCCTGTCTAACTTTCCCTTTTTCTGGCCTCAGTTTCACCATCTGCAAAGTGGGTATTAAGGTACTCTTTCTTTCCTTCTGCAGAAATGGGGGGATGGTTGGAGATCTCCTTTTCCTATTGTCCAGGGGCTCAGAGCTTGTGGCTGGTCTGAGAGGACATCCACCCCCCATCCTTGTTTCTTTTCTGAACCCCACCTACCCCACTCTTGCTTCTGGGCTCTGACTAGGCAGGAAGTGAACACTGTAGAAGCCTGTGGTTACAGCGTCTTATCAGCTATTTCCTAGCCTTCAGCGTTATAGCCTGGGGTCTGGACTCTTCCCCTGCCTGCCTTTGGTGGCAGAAGGGAGGGAGGGAGGATGTCCCCTGGGGGCCTCATGTGGGCTAGGCTGGAGATCAGAGCAAGATCTGGAAACACCACGGTGGGAGGTTTGATGTTCATAGCTGTGGGAACAGGTAGAACCGTAGGGGAGCTCTGAAGTCCGCAGAGGGTCCACCCAGTGATGGGGAACAGAGCTGCAACTTGAGTCCATGTCTCTAGCCCCTCACTCCCCAACTGGGGGCTGGATGGGAGTCAGTAGGCCACCCCAGCATGGTCTCTGATCCCTATTTCTCACCCACAGTGAACCCGTGTTGTTACTATCCATGCCAGCACCAGGGAATCTGTGTCCGCTTCGGCCTTGACCGCTACCAGTGTGACTGCACCCGCACGGGCTATTCCGGCCCCAACTGCACCGTCCGTGAGCCGGGCCTCCAGCCCCACTTCCCTTTCTTCTGGGCCTTCCTACTCCCCTGGGCTCCTCCTCCCCACTTCCTGCCCTTGTCTCTGGCCACTGGCCCCATTCTCATTCCTTGCCCGGCTCTGCCTCTCTCCCTGACCTGGCTCCAGCCTGAGCTCTTGCTCCTGTTCATCCTCACTCTCTGGTTTGGGCTCTGTGGCAAGTCACACTCCCTGTCCCCTGTCCTCATGTCTGGTTCGGCTCTGTCATGTGTCATCACTCCCAAGGTTTCAACTTTACCACTCCCCACCCCTGTAGGTACTACCCTGTTCCATCCTGGCCTTCATCCCCAGTCCCCATCCTCCACCCTGGCTACTTCTGGTCCTGCCAGGAGGGCCCAACTGAGTGGCTCCCACTGCCCCTGCAGCTGAGCTGTGGACCTGGCTCCGGAATTCATTGCGGCCCAGCCCCTCTCTCTTCCACTTCCTGCTGACACATGGGCGCTGGTTCTGGGAGTTCATCAATGCCACCTTCATCCGAGACACGCTCATGCGCCTGGTACTCACAGGTGGGTGTGGAGCAGGGCCTCTCTGATCTGGGGGAGCAAGAAATCCTGCCGGTTCTTGGGATTCTCAGCATCCAGTAAAGGCTGTGGGTGGGAGACTCTATGACGCCAGATGAAACAAGCCCCAACCCAAGAGGAGGTGGCACAACTGGGGGTGGGAACACCATTGTCACCATTATGTTTACTCTCTGCAGTGCGTTCCAACCGTATTCCCAGCCCCCCCACCTACAACTCAGCACATGACTACATCAGCTGGGAGTCCTTCTCCAACGTGAGCTATTATACCCGTATTCTGCCCTCTGTGCCTGAAGACTGCCCCACGCCCATGGGAACCAAAGGTAATGGAGAGGTGGTGAGGAGCTGGGCCTGGGGGTCACAGGAGGTACTCAGCTCTCCCCTTTAGGAAAAAGCAGGTGGAGAGCAATTATTGACCCATTTCACAGACAGGTGGACCATGGCAAGATGTATGACACGTCCAGAACCAGGGTGAGGACAGCAATGGGCAGTGAAGGGTCTTGCCTGAGGTTACGTAGAAAGCCAGTGGCAGAGTCAGGCTAATGTTTTTGTATTTCCAGGGTGCCTAGTCTACTGATGAGTGGGATCCTGCTGGGGTGGGAGTGACTTAAAAGTTGGAGTGTAGGAGGGGCCGGTTCCCGCTCACTGGCTGAGCAAGGCGCGGGAGCAGCGCCGAGGGTTGCGATCCCGTTGCCGGTCCCCGGTCCGGTACGGGGGCAACACTGAGGGTTGCGATCCCATTGCCGGTCCCCGGTCCGGTACGGGGGCAACACTGAGGGTTGCGATCC
>NW_007726858.1:477757-484659 GCF_000696425.1 Galeopterus variegatus
AAAAAAAAAAAAAAAAAAAAAAAAAAAAAAAAAAAAACAGTTGGAATGTAGGAAGGAAAGAATAGCGTGCTATTTATTGGGCGCTAATTCTGTGTTTGGTTCTTTACTTATGTATGTAGTTTTACATGGTTCACCAGTATAGGGTACAAATAAGGTCACATTTTTTTTTCCTTCAGTTGCCCAAGACCCCACTTGGCTTCATTGGCAGGTGTCTTTCTCCTGAAACCTTCTTCCCATTCCACCCCTAAATGTCCACAAACTTGATGGTTTACTCAGTTCAGAGCCATCAATTCAACTTCAAGTACAGAGAGGACAGGAGAGGTTCATCAGTCCACCACCGCCCTTACTTCAGTTCCTGCCACATGGTGTCTCTGCTGAACACTGGTCCTGTGCAGCCCCATGGTTGTGCACTTTTGCAGGTTCAGAACCTTGCATATGTTCTGATGTCCCTACTTGGGTGTCCAGGGCACTATGATGGTTTCATTTACCTGATTAGCTGCTATTCCCAAAGCATGATCATTCTGCCAGGATACGTGGGGCTCACCGACATTTTGTTGGAGTCAATCCTTGCCCAGTGTCAATAAGTGATGATTCCAAATTATGGGGTATAGACAAATTCCTCTAACTTTCCTTTTGGTGAGTTCCCTTTGGGGTGCTTGATATCTTTTCCTGCCACAAGAATCCATTTGGCCATTTCAGTCCAAAGAGTTTCTATTGATTCAGACTTTCAAAATTGGGCCTCATGTAAGGTATTGTAAAGAGATGCCTTTACCAGACCACAAAAATTTCTATTCTTTTCTTTGAGGGCATTGGGTGCCAACTCATCTGACATTGACATAATTAAGAAAGGCCTCTCGTTACTTATTCTCATAATGACAGACATCTGCTTTAAGATGACCTGTTGTCTTTACCCCGACATAGAAAGACTGGCATCATTTAAAACAGGTTGGCATTCAATAAAAAATAAATAAAAATAAAATAAAATAGGTTGGCAAATTATGGCCCACAGGTGAAATCCAATCAACCCATTTTTGTAAATAAAGTTTTACTGAAACAGTCCCACTCATTTGTTTATACATTGTCTATGGCTGGTTTCCTGCTACAACAGCTCGAGGTCTGTTGAATAGATGCAACAGACCGTATGGTCTGAAAAACCTACAATATTTACTATTTGGCTTTTTACAAAAAAAGTTTGTTGATCTTTGATTTAAAAGATCCTACCTCACCAGTTCTCTGTCATGCTTACGTTATCTCATGCAATCCTCAAGTCACTGTATAAAATAGGTATCATTTGCCCTATTTTAAAGATGAAGAAACTGAGGTTCAGAGAGATGAGATGACTTATCTACGTTTATACAGTTAGCAAATGGCAGAGCCAGGTGCAGACACAGGCTACCCTGCCCCAGGGCCAGGGAATCCATGTTCTTTTCTTTCTTCCTTTCCTTTCCCTTTCTTTTCCTTTTCTTTCTTTTAACTTTTTCATTATGGAAAAATTGCAAATGTACACAAAAGTTGAAAGAAAAGTATAATAAACTGTGTACCCATTTTTCAGTTTCAACAAATCTGAAATTTGCCAATCTTATTTCATCTATCCCCTCTCATTTGCCTTTTATTTTTCCATTTTTTTTATTGTGGTAAAATATCTATAATGTAAGAATTGCCATTTGAAGCATTTTTAAGCATCAGCTGTGTGGAATTAATTACATTCACAATGCTGTGCAACCGTCACCTCTATCTGTTTCCAAAATTTTTTGTCATCCTAAATATAGACTCTGTACCCATTGAGAAATAACTTCTCATTATTTCTTCCCTCCTGTTTCTGGTAATCTCCAATCTACTTCTGTCTCTAAAAATTTTTTCTTTCATATTTATTTTTTCTTAATCAACCCATGATAATTGTATATATGGGCTACAGTATGATATTTGGGTACATCTACATGGTGTGCAGTGATATCAGGGTGTTTAGCAAAGCCATCACCTCAAACATTTGTCACCTCTTTGTGTTGGGAACATTCAACCTCCTTTCAACTTAGCTACTTGAAGTTATGCAGTAATTTGTTGTTGACTATAGTCCCTATATTGCTATGAAACACTAGGTCTTATGGAATATTTTAAAGCAAATTCAAAACATCAAGCCATTTCACTCATAAATACTTCTGGGGTCTTTTGGTACACAGGGTATGGGGGCCACCTGGTAGTGGGGAGGTGTCCTGAGGAGGATGCTCTGGCTTCCTGCTTGAGCCAGTTTGCTTGGTGAGCACAGAAGCCCCCAGAGCAGGAAGATCGAGACAGGAGGCAGACACTGCTCTTTTCTATCTCCCCGACCAGGGAAAAAGCAGCTGCCAGATGCCCAGCTCCTGAGCCGTCGCCTCCTGCTCAGGAGGAAGTTCATACCTGATCCCCAGGGCACCAACCTCATGTTTGCCTTCTTTGCACAACACTTCACCCACCAGTTCTTCAAAACTTCTGGCAAGATGGGCCCTGGCTTCACCAAGGCCTTGGGCCATGGAGTGAGTACCTAGGAGGGGCTCGGGACTGCTCCGGAACTAACTTGGCACATGCAGGTCATCACTGGTGAGATGGGACCGAAGTGATCTGAATGGACCTCTCTCTGTGTTCAGGTAGACCTTGGCCACATTTATGGAGACAATCTAGAACGTCAGTATCACCTGCGGCTCTTTAAAGATGGGAAACTCAAGTACCAGGTAGTGCTGGGCCCAGGGATGGGGCAGTGGGAAGGGACCTCCCACAATCTCCCTTAGCAAAGGCTGCTGGGGGGGAGGGGCTGGGTCATGTCCTGAGAGGGCCAGCCACGGAGCTGGAGATGTGTACCAGAAGGAGAAACAGTAAACCCTGTGAGAAGATGCCAGGCACAAGAAGCAAATGAGGAGCAGATAGGGCCTTCCGTGTCCTCCTGGGAGGTGGATTTTGGAGCTCAATAGGAGATGGACATTTGTAGTCTGCATTTATTCATTTAATCATTCCACAATGTTAACTGGGTGCTATGATGTGCCTGGCAGAGGTGATTGAGCAGCGACCATCATTGTGATGGGCTCTGCCCTTGGTAAACCATAGCCCATCAGGAGTCACAGACATAAACACTAGCGTGCTAGTTCCGTGAGGACTTTTTGTCTAAACCAGCACTGTCCAACATAAATATAATGTGAGCCACATATGTAATTAAAGTGTTCTAGTGTTGTATATTTTACTCTCACAGAACATCTCAATTTGGATGCTGAATTTTCACTGGAGATATCTGATCTGTATTTAGATTTCATAAAATTTACAGTTGAATAAACTCATTCACCTACCCAAGTTGTTCCAAGCATACTTAAAGGTTTTCTAAAAGCTGAACTATCAGCTCTACAATTTAAATTTAAATTAAGTAAAATAAAAATAAAATGAAATAAAATTTCATTCTTCATTCATGCTAGCCGAATTTCGAGTGCTTAATAGCCAACACGTGGCTAGTGGCTACCATAGTGAATCATGGTCTAAACAAAGTTTACTGCTGAATCCTTAGGGCTAAGGACAGTACTTGGCAGACGGTAGTCCCTCAGTGTCTATTTACCGAATGAATGAAGAAACTGCCATATAAGTAGTTACACTTGTGCTAACTGCCAGTAAGGAGCATTCAGAGAATGGGGAAGGCTTCCCTAGGAAGTTATGAGTAAATAGAGAGTTACATGAAGGACGAGGAGGAGTGAGGGAGGCCAAGAAGGGGAAAGGGCTTTCCAGGTAGAGGGTTTAGCACGAGCAAAGGCTTGGAGGTGGAAGCAGCTTGGCGGACTCAGAGGGAGTGTAAGAATGGGAGCGTTTGCCGAACCTACTGATGGAGGGAGGGAGGGATTCCAGATGAGGGTGGAGACGTTGGCAGGGGGTGGTGCTAAGGATTTCTGGTTCCTGCCAAGTGCACAGAGAGGACTTAGAAGGGTTTTTAAGCCAGTGTGTGATACCCAATTTGGGTTTTTAAAGGTTGGTCTGGCGGCAGTGTAGAGAATGGACCCTCTGAGGCAGGAGTGGATGTAGGGAGAGGAGTCAGGGTGGAAGATGTGAGTGGGTTGGGGAGGGTAGTGGAAGTAGAGATGGAGAACCGGGGGCTGATTTTAAGGGAGATTGAGGGGGTAGAATCAACAGCCTTGGTTGGGGAGGACAGGCAGGAGGAAGTGGGAGGGTGAGGAAGTCATCTGTAGGTAGCTGTGGATGCCCCGCCCCATCCCCAGGTTGCCAGGTGGCTCCTTCCCACAGGTGCTGGATGGAGAGGTGTACCCGCCGTCGGTAGAAGATGCACCTGTGCTGATGCACTACCCACAGGGCGTCCCGCCCTCGAGCCAGATGGCTGTGGGCCAGGAGGTGTTTGGGCTGCTTCCCGGGCTCATGCTCTATGCCACGCTCTGGCTGCGTGAGCACAACCGTGTGTGCGACCTGCTAAAGGCTGAGCACCCCACCTGGGATGATGAGCAGCTCTTCCAGACGACCCGCCTCATCCTCATAGGTGAGGCCTCCAAACCAGCCCTGCCCTGGAAGGTCACGCCCTCCATCCTGACAAGCAGATGGTCGGGGGCTTGGAGACAGAGAGCTGGGATTAGAATTCTGGCTTTTCTGCTCCCTAGCAATGAGACCTTGAGCAGTCCCCTCTTCTTCTTTGGGGCTTAGTCTTCAAGTCTGTACATTGGAGCAAATGATGGTTGTAAGGATTTGTTGAGAGGATGAATGAGAAGGCACCTAGCACATAGTAGGCCTTCAGAAAATGGATGACTGTGATGGTTAACTACTAGCTGGGTGACTCACAGCACATTTGATTAGCCACCTCAAATTTCAGTTTCCCTGTGGTTCTCCACCCAGATGCACACTTGACGTCTCCAGTGTGTGCAGGCTCTAACCCAGCTGGCCCAGCCTTTAGGAATCTTTACTTTCCCTGCCCTGCATATATCTTTCTTCCTGTAGTTTGGTAGCTTGTAGGTGACTCAAGGACAGGATATTTTTGTGTAGCCTATGGGGGCGAGTTTGCAACCTAAAATGTTAGATGGTTTCCTGCCTGGGAGCTTGGCCTCTGACACCCCTGTCCAGACCATGTTCTCTCTGAGTCATCAGTAACCCCCTTCCTCCACCTCTGGGCACCACCACTGGGCATGGCTGGTCCCAATTATAGTGCCTGATTCGCTGGAGACTGGAAGAGCCAGGTATCAGGGTGAGGCACAGCCCAGAGAGGGAGGAGGGACTTGTTCCAAAGTCCCAGCATTGCAGAGACCTTGACCAGAGAGGGCAAGTCTGTGGCTGGAGGCTGCCCAGCACACTGGCTGGTGATGAAGCTGTGACCAAAGGCAGGACCCCAAGGGCACTGCGCATCCACTGCTTCATTTAACTCCCCAGTGATCTCATGAACCAGATATGATTACTCTTGTGAAAATTAGGATTCAGTGAGGTTAAGTGAATTCTCTGAGGCCATTCAGCAGAGGGAGACTTGAACTAGGTCTGGCTGCCACCAAAGTTCATGTTACTTACACCCCATCAGGAGGGGGGCTCTTTCCTGAGTGGGGAGGGGTTGCAAACCTCAGTCTCATCTTTCGTAACATGCAAGTATGGTGAGGGGAGAATCCACTTCTGTACACTTCGTACTCCTATTTCTGGTCGGCATGTGTTGACGCTCCCTGTTATGCCAGGCCCTGTGCCAACAGATTACATGCATTCCTTGTCAGCTCACAACGCTATGAATATTTTCACACCGATATTATTATAATACACATTTACAGACAAGGAAAGTGAGGTTCAGAGAGATTAACTCGGCCCAAGCTCAGGTGGCTAGAAATGGTGAAGCCAAGATTTGGACCCCAGTCTGCTGATTCCACATTCTGTGGCTCCAGGTCAGTTTGCTAAAAGCCAGTGTGTCTAATGGGTAATTAGTCAAAACATCAGTTTCTTTTAATATCTAGTTGGCCAGTTTTCATTTTGTAATAGAATTACAATTTGTTTCTTCCCTGGCCTTTTGCTTTGTAGCTGGTTACTGAGGGGGCAGGGGACAAATTTACTCATAAGAATTATGATATATATAGGAACATATAAGAAATATACATCTATAAGAACATATATGAGATAAAAATGTAAAAAAAAATATAAGATATATATTAAAAATACAAATAAATAAATAAATAAATATATGTGTGTATATATCTATATATCTATCTATATCTATATAGGTGGTGGCCATTAGGGGGATCTGAACTCTTGACCTTGGTGTTATCGGCACCATGCTCTACCAAGTAAGCTAACTGGCCAGCCCAAGAAATATATTTTTAAAAATATATTTAGGACTAAGTTCACCTTCTGTCCTCAGTGTCCTTGTTTGGCTGCTGCAGCAGCCCTCAGAGTGGTCTCTTTGAAGCCCCCTCACTCACTGAGGGTGTCTGCGTGACAGCCCTCACTGAGTTGGCCCTCCAGTTTCCATCCTTCGTGCTCTCTCCAACATCTTTTAATGGGCTGTGGGAGGGTGGTCTCCCAAGGATCACAAAACCAATTCTTGGACACCTCCTCTGTGTGTTGTGCTTAGCTGGACCTAGGACTTCTCTCTCTCTCTCTCTTTTTATTGGTTATGAATATTCATGAAATACAAAGCTGATTGTCAAGCCTCGTGCCCAAGATATGAGGGCCGGATTCATACTGGCAGCATACCTGTTACCACAAATTGCGTTCGTACCCCGTGTCCCCCACCCAATTATCCCAACCTCCCTCTCTTCCCCTTTCCCCTCCCAACTCCATTTTGTAGCCCAAGGAATGTTCTTTCCCTCTGCAAGTCCAACGCACCACCATGGCCTTTCTTTCCTTCCTTCTCTCTCTTAGCTCCCACATATGAGTGAGCACATGTGGTATTTATCCCTCTGTGCTTTGCTTATTTCGCTCAACAT
>NW_007726858.1:485439-486191 GCF_000696425.1 Galeopterus variegatus
GGGAGAATTTCATTCTTTTTTATGCCGGAGTAGAATCCCATGGTGTATATGTACCACAGTTTAGGACCTCTCTCTGAATGTGGGAGTAGCTGGTGCTCGTCTTGGGACCTCGGTCAGACCTGAGGCAGAAAGTCCTATTTTCACATCCTGTTACAAAGAGACAAGTGGGAATGGCCAAATCAGCAACAACCACAATGATAAAGACACGAGAAGCAAGCCCTGCTCAGCAGCTGGCCTGCTTTCCAAGCTGGGTGCCTAAATCGCAGTGCTCTGCCAACCCTTTCTCCAATCCTTGCCCACCCAGGGGAGACCATCAAAATTGTCATCGAGGAGTACGTGCAACAGCTAAGTGGCTACTTCCTGCAGCTGAAGTTTGACCCAGAGCTGCTGTTCGGTGCCCAGTTCCAGTACCGCAACCGCATTGCCATGGAGTTCAACCAACTCTACCACTGGCACCCACTCATGCCTGACTCCTTCAAGGTGGGCTCCCAAGAGTTCAGCTACAAGCAGTTCTTGTTCAACACCTCCATGCTGGTAGACTATGGGGTCGAGGCCCTGGTGGACGCCTTCTCTCGCCAGAGCGCTGGCCGGGTAAGCCTCCGAGGAGTGTTGGTGAGGGCAGGTGGGCTCTGGGCTCCAACAGACCTGGGTCCAAATCCCAGTTTCCTCTTCTATAAAGTAGGGGTGGTGTCACTTCCACAGGGCCATTGTGGGCCTTCCCTCACGAATTCTCCTGTTCATTTGTTCATTCA
>NW_007726858.1:487464-507006 GCF_000696425.1 Galeopterus variegatus
AAAAAAAAAAGTATTTTTAAAATTTTATTTATTTATTTTAATGGACACGTTGTAATTATACATACCTACTGGGTACAATCAGATGTTCTGATACAAGTGTATGGTGTATAATGATTGGGTTAGGGTAGTTAATATATCCATCACCTCCTGCATTTATTTCTTTGTGGTTAAAACATTCAAAAGCCCTCTTGTGGCTATTATGTAGTGCACAAAACTTGACGGTTCCCCTTCTCCAGATTTGGAGGCCACCGTCTGCTTTATCTCAGCTCTCTGACTCCCCCATTCCCATCCTCAGCCCCCGGCTTCTCTCTAATCCTTGTCCCTAAGCCCTGTCATGAAGTTGTGGCACCATATAGATTTAGGTTTCCTTCTGGTAATTTGATTGAAATTAGCATATGTTGCCACCAGCCGGCAGCTGCTGGCTGGTTTATGGCCTCTGCTCTTTGTGGGGACATGAACAGAGACAATGGTCTTTGTGTGGGGCTGCATGGTTTCCAAAGCATTTCCAAGGAATGGCTGTGATGACATGTGTGAAGGCCCCAGTGCTGTACCAGCACAAGGTAGAAGAGTGACTGAAGTGTGTTGACTCTCAGGATATTAAAAAGAGCACGAGGGGTGAATAAAACAAGGCTTTCCTGATAACCATCGCATATGGCCACCCTCTTGGGGGTGACCATGTGACTGACACTGTGATGACTGCTTTGCATACTTTATCTCGTTTATTTCACCACAAGCACATCAGGTAAATGCTCTCAACCTTCCCCATTTTTACATATGAGGAAACTTGAACTTAGCTCAAGCAACTTCCCGGTTCCCTGTATTAGTTTGCTAGGGCTGCCGTAGCAAAGTACCACGATATGCTCTCAACCTTCCCCATTTTTACATATGAGGAAACTTGAACTTAGCTCAAGCAACTTCCTGGTTCCCTGTATTAGTTTGCTAGGGCTGCCGTAGCAAAGTACCACGATAAAAGTTTATTCTTTCTCAGTTCTGGAGGCTGGAAATCCAACATCAAGATGTCAGCCCCCCGCTGACACAAGCTCTTTCTGAAGGCTCAGGGGAGAATCTGTTCCACGCCTTTTCCTTAGCTTCTAGTGGTTATTGACAACAGTTGGCTTTCCTTGGCTTGTAGATGCATCACTCCAGTCTCTGCCTCCATCATCACAGGGCATTCTTTCTGTGTCTCTTTTCTCATCTTACAAGGACACCAGTTATTGGATTAGGGGACACCGTAATCGAGTCTGACCTTATCTTAACTTGATTACATCTGCAAAGATGCTATTTCCAAATAAGGTCATATTTGCAGGAGCCAGGGGTTAGGACTTCAGCACACCTTTTTGGAGACACAATTCAACCCTCAACAGCCCCACAGTTTGTAAATGGTCAAGTTGGGACTGGCACCAGCCTCTGCTTGCTTTACTCCAAGATGTATGATTTCATCCAGCTATACTTTTCTTTCCTGCCCAATTATACTTGTTTTATGGAAACTGGACTCTCTCTTAAGTATTAACATTATCATTTCATCCTGAGCAATAGAGCTTTCTTCCACCCCTACTCCCTAACTGTATGAATCAGAATCTTTTTCTGGAGGCTTCTTTATGTCACCAGGGTACCTGGGCTTTTCACCCTGTTTTTCCTCCCTTCACAGGGGATTATACCACCCACTGGTGTAATTCAAGTGTGAGCTGGTGAGCCACTAGAGAGGTCCTCCTAGCCCACTCCAGAAGAGGAAGCTGAGACGCAGAGGGGGTCCCTGAGAGCATGACAGTGGCAGACCTAGGGCCAGATCCCCAGCATTGGCTGCTAGGCTGCAGTATGCTCTCTACCCCCACTCAGAAAGGACTCGTGGCCTTTGCTTTTCCTAGGACCTCATACAGGCTCCAGGAAAGTCTGGCCTGGATCTCAGACCACACGTGCTTATCTCTTGGCAGATTGGTGGGGGTAGGAACATGGACCACCATGTTCTGCACGTGGCTGTGGATGTCATCAAGGATTCTCGAGAGATGCGGCTTCAGCCGTTCAATGAGTACCGCAAGAGGTTTGGGATGAAGCCCTACACCTCCTTCCAGGAGCTCACAGGTGAGCAGCTGTTTCCTGGACGCTGTCTCTGCCCTCGAGGGACTTGCACTAAAGTGAGGGAGACATCAAGGGAACAGAATGGGACAATACGTGTGGCCAGCACCATGTCTGTGGGGGTTATGAAGGGTGTGGGAGCACCGTGCAGGGTGGTCCCTTGGGGCAGAAGGTGACTTTTCAGCTGGGTTTGAAGGATAAACAGGAATTCATCAGTTGGAGAATGGAGGGAGGGGCATTTTAGGTAGAGCAACAGAAAGTACAAAGAAATAGGTAGAAAGTTCGTGCCTATTTGGCAGAACAGTCATAGTTCATCAGTTGGAGAATGGAGGGAGGGGCATTTTAGGTAGAGCAACAGAAAGTACAAAGAAACAGGTAGAAAGTTCGTGCCTATTTGGCAGAACAGTCATAAATATGGCTGGAGCAAGGGGCTTATGTTGAGGGGTGTTAGCGATGGGAGGTTAGGGCCACACTGTGTAGAATCTTGAATTTCATGCTAAGAGTTTGGGTTTCATTTTGTGTAATGGTTTCTACATACCCATTTATGGACCAGCTGCATAAAAATCAGTTTTAGAAAGTTACTACCAAATCTCAGATGCCTCTCCCAGAGATCCTGAGATTCTGATTCAGTAGGTCTGGCAGTGTCGAAGAATTGTGTGTGTGTGTGTGTGTGTGTGTGTGTGTGTATTTCAAGATCTCCAGCCAAGTTGGGAACCCTTCTCACAGATAACTGGGAGCCACCAATGCAGTGTGTGACTTGACCCATGTATAGTGCCCTACGGAGGATGGATTTCAGGAAATGGGTGGGGAAGCTCCACGTCTGTCTCCTCTTGGTCACTATCTATGAATATGTGGGTCTCACAGTGTGGGGCAGATCCTGGGATCGGTAGATGAGTTCGCCATAGTGCTGGAACAGCAATCTTTGTCACTCTCCTCTTTAATCTTTCATGACAAATGGTCCAGAGGGCAGAAAGAAGACTGTCACTGAATAACAAAGATGTAATGTAGCATGAGCTTGGACACACTACATTACATCTTTGAGCTCTAGTAGGATAAAGGGGCTGGGCCAGGATAAGGCCTGGAGACCTGCCTGGGGAAGGTAGCACTCTCTCTGCCGTGATGTTCAGGTAATCAGGGCCTAGAGAAACAGGATGAGCTGCTCAAGGCCACACGCTGTTTGGTGGCAGCTCTGGGCCCCTTGACTGTTTCTTCAGTAGCACATTCCTTCCCTAGACCCCGTCCATGAGGACAGTTAATTTATGCTTTCCTTCCTGACCCTTTTCTCCAGTGCCAGCCAGGTCAAATATTAGGGCATTTGTTCAGTTGCTCAAATTGTTCTTCTAGAGGCTCTATTATCCCCAGAAAAAGGTGGGCCCAGAAGGTTCCCTCACCAGATTGAACCTGTTGACGCCATGACTCTGACTCTAGGTTCTCCCCCTTATAGGAGAGAAGGAGATGGCTGCTGAGTTGGAAGAGTTATATGGAGACATTGATGCCTTGGAGTTCTTCCCTGGGCTGCTGCTTGAAAAGTGCCTACCAAACTCCATCTTTGGGGAGAGTATGATAGAGATTGGGGCTCCATTTTCCCTCAAGGGTCTCCTAGGGAATCCCATCTGTTCTCCAGAGTACTGGAAGCCAAGCACATTTGGTGGCGAGATGGGCTTCAATCTTGTCAAGACAGCCTCATTGAAGAAGCATCTTTGGGGAGAGTATGATAGAGATTGGGGCTCCATTTTCCCTCAAGGGTCTCCTAGGGAACCCCATCTGTTCTCCAGAGTACTGGAAGCCAAGCACATTTGGTGGCGAGATGGGATTCAATCTTGTCAAGACAGCCTCATTGAAGAAGTTGGTCTGCCTCAACACCAAGACCTGTCCCTATGTTTCCTTCCATGTGCCTGACTCCAGTTGGGACCATGGGCCTGTTGTGGAGCGACCATCCACGGAGCTCTGAGGGTCAGGGAAGCAGCATTCTGGAGGGCAGGGCTTTGTGCTTGTCATTCCAGAATGCTGAGGCCGGGCTTGATAGTCTTGAATGCTGGTTTTCTGATTTGGCATTGGGAGTGTTGAGGTTAACATTTTGAACTTTGGGTCTCACCCATTATCTGGAATATTGCGATTTTGTGTGTCATTCTAGAATGCTGAATTCCTTGTTAACCCTTTACAGAGTTAGGAGTGTTTCTCACTGAGCCTGCCAGAACACTTGGTTCCTGGTTGACAAACTAGAATGTCAGATTTCTGGTTGATTTGGAATATAGGCATTCTAGAATATGGAGCTCCTGATGAAACCTTCTAGGGGGTTCTTATTTTGTATTCTAAAATCTAGGTGCCCCTCCAGAATGTTGACTTTCTGACTGGTGATTCTGAAACATTGTGTTCCTGGTCGGTGATCTGGAACAGTGCCTGGTATGCCAGATCAGTCCTGATGTGAATGTTTAGAATGTTGATTTGATTCAATTTCCAGTTCAGCCAGATATCCATAGAGCAGGAGAACCTATGTCCAGCAAAAATTTATTGCCTGAATCTGTTCTTGCACTGAGGAGGCAAGGAGGTGGGGCATTCTTCTTGGGACCCCCACTTAGACCCTGGTCCAAGGATGTAGAGAGAATAGGTGGGCTTTTGCCGTGCTGTTTGTTGGAAGCCACCAGAGCTCTGTCCCCATCCAGGTCTTGACTCATGGCAGCTGTTTCTCATGAAGATAATAAAAATTCTCTTTCCAAAGTTGCCTGCTATGTATCTCTTTTGGTCTCATTCCCTAAGACAGAGGCAAGCCTGACGTGGCCTTTCTCCTAGCCACGAGCTAGGTGTGCTAGAGGTTGCAGCAAGAGACGTTCTGCTGGGACCCCCTGGGGCCCATCATTGTGTTGATGTTTTATCACATCATTTCTCTCTGTGGGTCACGCATTGCCTTTTTCAGGCTGCCCTCCTAAAATGCCCAACTCCACAGCCCCAGGAGATATAGCACTCAGTTCCCATCACTGATTCAAACAACACTCCCTTACAGAATGTACAACAGAGAAGAGGGACACCTGGTGAGGAGAGGACTTCCTGTGTGCATCTTACACATTTAATTCTCACTTATTCACACACCAGCAGTATGAATGAGGTGGGTGGTACAATCCCCTTTTCAAAACCAAGGAAATGGAGCCTCAGAGTGTCCATGTGACATGCCCCACAGGCGCCACAGCCAGGCCCGGACCCCAGGTCTCGCTGAGTCTAGAGCTGGTGCTCTTCTCGCTTCCTGGTTCAACTTAGTGCCAGCCCTGATCATGCCTGTCCAGCTCAGGGTCAAAGACAGAAGGATGGGCTGTAGCCTCCACCTCACATGCAGGCTACTAACTATGTCCCAAGTGTTTCCGTTCCTAAGTGCTTCCTATGTGCCAGTTACTATTGCAGGTTTGGGGATACAGCAGTAAGTGGCCAATACAGACAAGGCTTCTGCCCTGATGGAGCTCATGTTCCAGTGGAGGTAGAACAGAGAGCAAATAAGAAAAGAATGAAACAAGATAAATGCAAGGCCGGTGTGACTTCCCTCCTAACCCACTCAGCTCTGTCCTCCCCTACTTCACTCCCGAGACTAGGGATGCAGCAGTGGTGATCTGAGAGGTCAACAGCCATCTGCTTCTAGTCCCAGCTCCAAGACCCTTTCCCCAGCCCCAAGGACCCTGTTGGGCAGCGGAGAGAGGAGAGGACAGAGGGGTAAGGTAAGAGGTTGGGAAAAGGTCCTCAGTGCTCCACACATTGGCTTAGTGTTTCTCAGGAAGAACTATGGCCCAAAAACAACAGGGGGAGTTGGGGTTCAGGCTGATGGTCCTTGGGGCTGGGCATCCTGTCCTGCAGTCCAGAAAGTCCTCGTTCTTCCTTAGTTGGCTGTGAGCTCCCACCATTCCTCCCCAGCCCTACTGGATGCAGAGATCACGACTTTTCCCTGCTCCCCCACTTACTCTGACATAGAAGGGAGTCGGTGTGGAGTGGCTGTGTCTTGTCCTCGCTTGCCCAGTGTCTATTTCCCCTCTCCGGATATGACCCCTTACTTTGCCCGAGATTCCTCCCTCACTTGTTAATTTCAGTCTCAGTCATTCTAGGGGGACATATCCTGGCCAACGGATGGGGCTGTGGATCAGTCCCAGGGAATCAGATACTCTCTCCTTGAAAATTGGTCCCTGAGTGGAGTTTCATGAAGACTGAGAAGACGGAATCTGATTCATTCCCACAGCGGGGCTCTGAAAAGATCGTCCATTTGTTCTTGCTTCCGAGATCCCCAGGGAAGCCTGAATTCCTGATGGTCTCTGGACTTTAACTTTTCCTTCCATCCGATGGGCTGTTCCAGGAGTTCCTCTTTTGCTTAAATCAGTTAGAGTTGGTGTCTGTTACTTGCCACCAAACCTTAATGACTGCTGACCTGCGGTGACAGAAGCACTAGAATGGCCCTGGAGGGAAACAATCAGACTAGTGTTTTGGAAAGACTACCCTCTGGTAGGGTGGACCTTAAATCAGTTAGAGTTGGTGTCTGTTACTTGCCACCAAACCTTAATGACTGCTGACCTGCCGTGACAGAAGCACTAGAATGGCCCTGGAGGGAAACAATCAGACTAGTGTTTTGGAAAGACTACCCTCTGGTAGGGTGGACGACAAAGTCAAGCAGGAAGGACTGGAAGCTGGCAGAACAGTGAGGAGCCTGTAGACGGTGTTCAACCAAGAGCTGATGGCAGCTGAGGGGATGGGAGGATGCAGGTGCCTGAGTTAGGTGGGCTTTGCTTAGTATAGGCGACTGTGCATGACGTTTTCACAAATAGGAACATTTCAAATAGAAAAATGCCAATGGAAACGTCAAATTTTTGCAAACAGAAACATGAAGGAAGGCTTCTTCAGAGTGAAGGATCTTAATGTTCGTAATTTGAATATTCATTCCCAGAGTTTTGATTTGGTGGGTATGATGGTTGGTCTTATGTGTCAGTCTAGCTGGGCTATAGCTCCCGGTTATCTAATCAAACGCTAATCCAGGTGTGGCTGTGCAGGTACTTTGTAGACATCATTAACATCTACAGTCAGTTGACCTTAAAGGAGATTACTCTGGATAATGTGGATGGGCCTCATCTAATCAGTTAAAAGGCCTTCAGAACAAAAACTGAGGTTTCTGGAAAAGAAGAAGTTCTACTTCAAGACTGCAGCATTAACTCCTGCCTGAGTTTCCAGCCTGCCAGCCTGACCTACGGATTTTAGATTTCAGGCTTGCCAACCCCAACAATCGGTAGGCCAATTCCTAAAAATAAATATATATATAAAATATGAATGTATATATATTCCCCCTCCATATACATACATACACTCATATACATATACATACACATACACTCTATTGGTTCTGTTTCTCTGGAGATCCCGACTGACACAGTGGGTGATTCGTTCACAGCTCTCAGTGCTACGACAGTGCAACAGCAGAAAGGAATTTATTATAGGACATTTCATAGTTCATGGAACATTTGGGAGGACCAGAGTATTAGGCTCAGAGGCTTTGCATCTAGGAGCAGCATCCACCGGTCCAGTGAAGATGTCTCTGCTACTGCCACTGGACACAGACGTCTCAGATCGCACCTGTGCTACCAAAACCCCATTACTGCTGTCCCTGAAAGCTGACTCCTTCTACAACAACTCTTGGGAGAAAATGGATTCTGCATGATGCCTGCTTCCTTGCTTTTCTCAAAATTAAAGTCATCTTTATTTCACATCTCATTGGTGGAGCCCCGCTCATGTCTGCACTCCAGCTCCAAGAGAGGGTGGGAAAGTGAGTTTTCTTGCTTGTGCTTTGGGGAGGAGGGACCCATAATGTGGGAAATTCCCCACACATACAAAGTGTGGTCAAAGGGGCTGGGAAACATGAAAAGTCTACCTCAGTGGATCTATTTTCTTAGTTCTGTTTTACCTCTGTGGGCCCTATTCTTAGAATACTACAAAGACCATCACAACAGCACAACTGTGGACCTGGTAGCAGCTCAATACAGTTGCAAGCAAAGAGCTTAAGAAGTGATATTATGCAAGCTCAGAACAGCAGAGGAGCAAAGACCGTGGGGTACACACAGTCCAATCTTCTAATATTGTCTGAGTCAAAAAGTGTCAAAAATGTGAGGCATGCCTACAATCTACTTTTCTACATCATCATGATTAGAGTCCTATAAAAATGGACTGTAAATTAAAACAGCTATGTGTGAATGACAGTAACGCATACTAACACTTAAAAGGTACTTTGATCAAGCACTACTAAGGAATCGACAGTGAAGCAGTTCCTTTGCCATCTTACCTGTTATTTGTGTTTCATTTAAGGTTGGCTTCCCCCCAGTCTTGGTCAAATTATTTCTTTTGCTCTCAATCTTTATACTTTTAGTCAAAAGGACTTCTGAGTCATTTGCACAACTGCAGGCTTGGTAGTTTGGGTTTCAGGACAATGTGGCAGTATGTCCTTGCAGACTTCTGTGGCCTGTTCTCCCCCCCTGGAATGTAGCATACAACGAGGTGCACTAACCTTAGGTTTTATACGTCTACAGATTTTTACACATTCATAAACCTAAGGAATCATCAAAGGAATCAAGATATAGAACATTTCCAGCATTCTAGAGGGCTCTTTTGTGCTCCTTGCCAGTCAAAACCTCCAAAAATGGAACCACTATTCTGACTTCTATCAGCATTGGTTAGTTTTGTCTACTCACAAGCTTCATTTGAATAGCGTCATAAAGTATGTACTTTTTTGTGTCTGGTTTCTTTTGCGCAGCATAATGTCTGTTTACATTCATGTCGCTGTTTCAGTAGTTTGATTTTTTTTTAATGCTGTGTAAGTATTTCATGTTTACCATTGGATATTTGTACTGTTTCCATTTTTTGACTATTACAAATAAAGCTCCCTCTATGGCAGATTTTAACTCTTAAAACAAGGGCTCAATTTAAAACATCATCTTTTACATACATTTATTGTTGGAAATGATTCCTGTTCTCTATTCAAAATCCCCTTCTGTGTCTTCTCTTGCTTTATGGCCTGATGGAAAGAGAAAGTGGATTCCCGAGTGTACATGCACCATTAGAGTAGGGGAAAGGGAACATATATTTATTAGAAGCCTACTCTGTGAGTATGTACTTTACCCGCCTATTTCATTAATTCTTCCTAACAGCTCTATGAGTTGGTTTTAAAGGAGGAAATTGAGATACAGAAAAATTAGGTGACTTGTCCAGAGTCATGCAGCTATGAAGTGGTGGGAGGCAGCTGTGAAATTTCAAAGCGTGGACTTTTCCCACCATGTGTCCCACCCAATCTCTCCAGAACCAGAATCACAGTAGAGTTAGGGGAATGGAGGGTGAAGGGTGCAGCGACGTGGTGGGCATTGGTGATGCTGACACACTTCCAGATGATTCTATCAATAAGCCTCGTGGTCATCCTTTTCTTCCTTAGCTAAGTGACGTTTTCTTTCGTCCCCCCTTGATTCACTTTTTCCAGGCTTACTACCTCCTTTCTGATCTGTGACTTGCACACAGCACACCATGATGATTGTTCACTGAACATAACTGGTTCCTTGAAGTTTGGAAAGCTGTGCCACTGATCACCCTGTCCACCTGCTCTTCCCTCCCTCCCCTCCAGCCACACTTAGTGATGCTCCGACCCTGAGCTCTGCCCTCCCCCCACCGTGGTGACACTCAAGTGCCTGTTCTTGTCTTGGTTCTCAGTCTTGCCCCCATGGGAGGGACTCAGACAGATTCTAGTTTCTTCCTCCTCCCTGTGGGGTGGAGGAGAGGGGGTCTGGCAGTCGTTTTTCTTTTATTGTGGAAAAATACATGTAACATAAAGCTGATCATTTTAATTGTTTTAAAGTGTACCCTTGAATGGTATTTAGTGCATTTACAATGTTGTATAACCATCACTAATATCTAGTTCCAGAACATTTTTATCATCCCAAAAGGAAACCCTGAAACACTAAGCAGTCACTTCCCACCTTCTACTCCTCCCAGCTCCTGGCAACCATTAATCTTTCTGACTGACATTGTTTTGAGCACTCACTACATGCCAGGTTCCTATATGTACCTCAACATATATTTGTAATTTATACATTGTGCTAACCTCATTATACACATACAGTTACCTTATCAATTCTCATGAAAGCAGCTCTGTGGAACTGGGTTTCTTCCTACCATTTTACTGATGACATAATTGAGGCTCAGAGAGAAAAGATATTTATGTGAGGTCACACAGCCTGTAAATGGCAGAGCCTGGACCAAACCGCCCAGCCCAGTGCTGTTTCCAATTGGTGCTAAATGGTGAACATGATGTGAGAGGCCTTTCCTGTCGTGAATACAGATGACGCAGGTCTGGGGGACTCCTAAGAGCATATTTTTCCATTCTGAAAGAATATTCTTTCCTCATTCCGAAGGTCAGTGGTAAGCAAAAATGCAGTTAATACACATTGAAATAACTTATGCTCTAGGAATCTTCCAGGACCTGGATGCTGGGTTGAGGGAATTAACTTGATGGCAAGATCCCAGATAATGTGACCTAAGAAACTGTTGGTTGCCTTCATAAATCTTGGGATGGCATGCAGGGCAGCAGAATAATAAACAAAGTGATCCCAAATGTGCCACAGGCTGAAGGGATCTCACAAAAGGAAAGGCTCTAACAAGTGCCAGATGCTTGGTTCTTGTCCACTGGTTATTTAAGATTCTCTGTTCAAGAGCCTGGCCTCCTGGTTCCCAGAAACACGCAGGCTGACTTCGCTTGTGGTTCTGGAAATAAAAGAAGCTGTTGCTATCTTCACATCTGCAAAAAGAAAAGGGGGGGGGTGGGCTTATTAGACTTAATTGAAAAGTTACATTATGACCCATAATCAAGGCAGTATTTTCCTGTCTTCTGTGTTATTAAGGCACAAAGGTAATTTACACAGGTGTGATTTGCAGATATATAATTTACATATATATGTTGAGGAAGGTTTTAGTTGACTAATATATTATATTTTGTAGACATTTAATTAAGCATTTATAATTTCAATTTTGTCATTTTATTATTTATTTATTTATTCTTGGTGGCTGGCAGGTATAGGAATCCAACTTGTGACCTTGGTGGTATAAGGCTGTGCTTTAACCAACTGAGCTAACTGACCAGCCCCTCATTTTATTTTAGTATTTTGGACAACACGTTCTTTCTTCCCAGTCTCGCATAATTCCATAAGCCTTTTTACAAAGCCCAGTGTCATCAGACATTGCATCCATGGTTTTCTCGAATAATCTGTCTTTGTGGGCCTCTCTGGATGACAGTCACTCTTGGGTAGCATCCTGCTCTTTGATGTAAATCTGATCATCCATATCACGTAGCCAGACAGGAAATCAGAGATGAGGTCTCTGCTAATTTAGAAAAATATGACTTAAGTTCCCCAACTAAGTGTCCTAGGGGAAAATTTTTACATATTCTGCTTTATAAATATAGCTGAACTTGAAGCTGCTGTTCAAAATGGCAGCTAGTCTGTACACTAATTGCCAGCAAATGAGTGAGGGGGCAGAGAATCTCACCACTGAATGGACCCCAAGTAGTGTAAAAGTTGTCAAAGTACAGGCGTACCTGTGGGCGTGACCTTCCTAGTAGAGGAGCACGGACAGATAAATCATTAAAGACCTTTTACAGTGTTGTGATTTAAAAATTATTTTATAGTACATAATTGAGGTATACTTTACATACATTGAAATGCACAAATCTTCAGTATATAGCTTGAACTTTAAAAAAATCTATATGGGTAGCTATTAATCTGACTTCTAGTACCACAGATATTTTTGCCTGTTCTTAAACTTCATATGAATGACATCATGGTATATATGTATTCTTTTGTTTCTTGCTTCCTTTGCTCAATGTAACGTTTATGAAATTATCCACATTGCTGTGTTTATCAGTAGTTTGTTCTTTTTTAATCCTAGGCAGCCTCCTCAATAAACGGTACTGGGAAAACTGGACATCCATATGTAGAAGAATGAAACTAGACCCATACCTCTTGCCATATACTAAAATCAACTTAAAATGGATTAAAGCCTTAAATATAAGATCTAAAACTATAAAACTCTTAGAAGAAAACAGGGGAGAAACACTTCAGGAAGTAGGACTGGGCAATGACTTTATGAATAAGACCTCAAAAGCACAGGCAAAAAAGAAAAAATAAACAAATGGGATTGTATTGAATTAAAAAGCTTCTGCACAGCAAAAGAAACAATCAACAGAGTGAAAGACAGCCTACAGAATGGGAGAAAACTTTTGCAAACTATGCATCCGACAAGGCATTAATATCCAGAATATATACAAGGAACTCAAACAACTTAACAGTAAAAAAAAACAAGTGACCTGACTAAAAAATGGGCAAAGGAGCTGAATAGGCATTTCTCAATGGAAGATATACAAATGGTCAACAGGTATATGAAAATGCTCAACATCACTAATAACCAGGGAAATGCAAGTCAAAACCACACTGAGATATTATCTCACCCCAGTTACACTTGCTGTTATCAAAAGACAGAAAATGACAAGTGCTGAGGAACCCTCCTACACAATTGGTGGTGACTGTAAATTAGTGCAGCCATTATGTAAAACAGTATGGAGGTTCCTCAAACAACTACAGATAGAACTGCCGTACAACCCAGCAATCCTACTGCTGGCTATGTACCAGGAAAGGAATGGAAATCATCATGTCAAAGGGATCCCTGTACTCCCGTGTTTATTGCAGCTCTGTTTACAATAGCCAAGTTATGGAACCAACATAAATGTCCACCGGCAGATGACTGGATAAGGAAAATATGGTATACGTTCACAGTGGAATACTACTCAGCCATAAAAAGAATGAAATTCTGCCATTTTCAGCAACATGGATGAACTTGGAGAAAATTATGTTAAGTGAAATAAGCCAGGCACAGAAAGAGAAATACCACATGTCCTCACTCATAAGTGGGAACTAAAAAGAAGGAAAGAAAGAAAGAAACTATAATCACAATATGTTGAACTTTCAGAAGGAGGGAACAGAACTGTGGTTAGTAGGGGTGGGAAAGGGGGAGAGGGAGGGGGTTAACCAGAAATTGGTTAATGGCCACCAAGATTATGTTTTGTAATGATGAATATGCTAATTATCCTGATGTGATCATCACATATTGTACACTGGTATTGATAGTCAACTCTGTACCCCACAAATATCTATAATCGATTATGTTTCAATAAAAAAAGAAACAGACATAAAACTCATCTCATTTCAAAAAATAAAAAGCTTCATTTAAATTAAAAAACAAAAAGAATGTATGAGAATTCTAGTTATTCCACATCTTTGACAACACTTGGTTATTATAGTATGTCTTTTCAATTTAGCCATTCTTCTGGTGGTATCTTCTAGATTTAATTTTCATTTCCCTGACAACTCATGATGTTGAATTATCTTTTCATATATCATTGGCCATTTGCATATATTCTTTTACGATGTGTCTCTTCAAATCTTTGGCCCAGTTCTTATTGGGCTGTTTGTCTTCTTACCACTATTATAAGTTATAGGTATTGCAAGTGTTTCTCCTAATCTGTGGGTTGCCCTTTTATTTTCTTAACATAACTTTGAAGAACATTTTAATAAAGTCTAACTTACCATTTTTTCCCCTATGGTTAGTTTTTTTTTTTTTTTTGTTTTGTTTTTTCTAAGAAATTCTGCTTACTGCAAAGTCATGAAGATATTTTCCTATTTTTTCCTAGAAGCTTTATTGTTTTATGCTTAGGTCTAAAATCTGTTTTAACTTAATTTTGGTGCATCATGTGAGATAGGGTCAAAGTTTGTTTTTTTCCCCCCATTTAGACATTGAGTTGCTCTAGCGTCATTGTTGAATAAACCATTCTTTCCCTTTCCCTTTGCACTGTCACCTTGGTAAAGAATAAAGTGACTCTGTGTGTGTGTGTGTCTATTTCTGGACTCTCCATTATGTTTCACTGATTTATTTATGCTTATGATAACATCACACTGGTTTGTAGCTTTATAGCAAGTAGCTCTTTTGTAAGTCTTCAAATTGTTTAGTACAAGTTTTTCAACTTTGTTTTTCTTTTTAAGATTATTTTAGCATTTCCAGGTCCTTTGTATATCTATACAAATCTTAGAATCACTTTGTCAATGTCTATAAAAATGCCTGCTGGTATTTCCAGAGGGACAGTGTGTTGAATCTCTATATTGAGTTGGAAAGAACTGCCATCTTATTGTTGAGCCTTCCAACTTAGGGGCATGGTATATCTCTTCATTTATTTAAGTTCTTTAATTTATCTTAGCCTTGTTTTGTAGTGTTCAGTACACATAGGTTTTGCATGATCTTGTTAAAGTCAGACAAAAGCATTTTTGATGATATTGTAAATGGAATTTATGGATTATTATTGGTTTTTTTATTTTGCAGCTGGCCTGTATGGGAATGCAAACCTTGGACCTTGGTGTTATAACACCACACTCTAACTGAGCTAACTGGCCAACTAGTGAAATTGTTCTTTAAATTTAATTTGGCTTCATTTAAAAAAATAATTTTATTTTGGCTAGTATATAAAAATACAACTGACTTTTTGGATTCTGTAATCTTGCTAAATTCACAAATTGGTTTTAATACATTTTTTGCAGATTCTTGGGCCTTTCTATGTAGATGTTAGTGTTATCTTTGAATACAAAGAATTTTACTTCCTTTTAGAATTAATTAATTTTTATTGATTTATTTATTAATTTTTTTTTAACATTCTAAGATGTTGTAGAGCAGTTGGGGGGAGGGGGAGAAGGGAAAGGGGAGAGAAATAGGGTGGGAAGTGGAGGAAGGAGGGGGGCATGGTCAAGGCCCATGGCACCCCACTCATTCTAGCAGGGGAGACTAGGGGCTTTCCAGTGGCAGCTCAGTTGTTGCTGGGCTGGATGCATATGTCAGGGGGTGTGGCTGAAGCCCTCAGTTCCCCATTGCCTCAGCTTGGGAGCCCAGGATGTTTCAAGTGGTGGCTTGGTGGTCATCGCTGGGTTGGTTACAGATGTTGGGAGGGTGTGTGGCTGAGGCTTTTGACTTCTCACCACCACAGCTTATGAACCCAAGGCATTTCTGGTAGTGACTCAGTTTTCATTGCTGGGGCATGGTTGAAGCCCNGGAGTGCTGCCGCGCTTCCCAAGCGGCGCACCAGCGCAGTGCGCCACCGGGCCGGCCCCTAAAATCTGTTTTAACTTAATTTTGGTGTATCATGTGAGATAGGGTCAAAGTTTGTTTTTTCCCCCCATTTAGACATTGAGTTGCTCTAGCATCATTGTTGAATAAACCATTCTTTCCCTTTCCTTTTGCACTGTCACCTTGGTAAAGAATGAAGTGACTCTGTGTGTGTGTGTGTCTATTTCTGGACTCTCCATTATGTTTCACTGATTTATTTATGCTTATGATAACATCACACTGGTTTGTAGCTTTATAGCAAGTAGCTCTTTTGTAAGTCTTCAAATTGTTTAGTACAAGTTTTTCAACTTTGTTTTTCTTTTTAAGATTATTTTAGCATTTCCAGGTCCTTTGTATATCTATACAAATCTTAGAATCACCTTGTCAATGTCTATAAAAATGCCTGCTGGTATTTCCAGAGGGACAGTGTGTTGAATCTCTATATTGAGTTGGAAAGAACTGGCATCTTATTGTTGAGCCTTCCAACTTAGGGGCATGGTATATCTCTTCATTTATTTAAGTTCTTTAATTTATCTTAGCCTTGTTTTGTAGTTTTCAGTACATAGGTTTTGCATGATCTTGTTAAAGTCAGACAAAAGCATTTTTGATGATATTGTAAATGGAATTTATGGATTATTATTGGTTTTTTTATTTTGCAGCTGGCCTGTATGGGAATGCAAACCTTGGACCTTGGTGTTATAACACCACACTCTAACTGAGCTAACTGGCCAACTAGTGAAATTGTTCTTTAAATTTAATTTGGCTTCATTAAAAAAAAAATTTATTTTGCCTAGTATATAAAAATACAACTGACTTTTTGGATTCTGTAATCTTGCTAAATTCACAAATTGGTTTTAATACATTTTTTGCAGATTCTTGGGCCTTTATCTGTAGATGTTAGTGTTATCTTTGAATACAAAGAATTTTACTTCCTTTTAGAATTAATTAATTTTTATTGATTTATTTATTAATTTTTTTAAACATTCTAAGATGTTGTAGAGCAGTTGGGGGGAGGGGGAGAACGGAAAGGGGAGAGAAATAGGGTGGGAAGTGGAGGAAGGAGGGGGGCATGGTCAAGGCCCATGGCACCCCACTCATTCTAGCAGGGGAGACTAGGGGCTTTCCAGTGGCAGCTCAGTTGTTGCTGGGCTGGATGCATATGTCAGGGGGTGTGGCTGAAGCCCTCAGTTCCCTATTGCCTCAGCTCAGGAGCCCAGGATGTTTCAAGTGGTGGCTTGGTGGTCATTGCTGGGTTGGTTACAGATGTTGGGAGGGTGTGTGGCTGAGGCTTTTGACTTCTCACTACCACAGCTCATGAACCCAAGGCATTTCTGGTAGTGACTCAGTTTTCATTGCTGGGGCATGGTTGAAGCCCTCAGCTCCCCACCACCCAGATCAGGAGCCCAGAGCGCTTCCTGCAGTGGCTCAGTGGTCATTGCTGGGCTGGTTGTAGATGTTGGGGGGTGTGTGACTGAGGCTTTTGGCCTCCTACCACCCTGGCTCAGGAGCCCAGGGAGATGCTAGCAGTGGCCTGGTGGTTGTCACTGGGCTGGGTGTAGTCACAGGGGGGACATGGCTGAGGCCCTCAGACCTCCCCACTCCCTGGCTTGGGAGCTCAGGGGCCTTCCAGTCTTTCTAGGTTTTATAGGTGTTCTTCAGCAGTGTTAGACCTTTACTAATTAATATCAAACTTTGTCTCTGATCTGTGGGTATCCTGGGTTTTTTTTCAGTTCTATGTTGGATTATTCACTGTTACCACAACTTAAACTCTGCACTGGAACTAATTTGTTGTACTTTGGTTACTTCCAAAATGGGGGAACTTCCTGTGGGGATCAGTATTTGAGCTCTGTGGTTGAGCTAAATTACTGCTTTGCTGCTAATTCCCTGGGAGAGGCTTTTAGTGTTGCTCAGGTTTTAATTGTTGACCTTGTATGTATGTCCAGGTCTTGTGAGGTCTGTGCAACCTGGGTTGTGTGAAAACTCTGGTCTGGGCCTGAGTCTTTTTAGCAAACCGCACCCCCTGCTGTTCTATATTCTTTACCCAGTCTCTACTGAGTGGTCCTGTGCTGATTGGAAGGCAGATCTGCTGCCCATGCTGTGCCCCAGTGTTCCCCTGGTGGGCCCATCTTCTCCAATTCCTCTGCTCCAAACACTTCCCATGGTCCCTTGCGATGACTCACTGACCTCTGAGTGGCTCCTCTTTTCAGTTGTTGTGGCCCCTTGCTTCTATGTGGGTCCATGGGAACCCCGTTAGTGGTCTTGCTGGCCTGGGGGCCACCAAGACCCTTTCTCTCCTTCCTCTTCCAAGCAACTTCATACAAAGTACACAGCTGTGGCTTTTGTCAGCTCTTGCTCTGTGCACTCACCAGCTCCAGCCTTGAAGTGGCTGGGGCTTGAAATGGTGGAAATGATCCTTTCTCTCATCATGACTTCTCCTGCCTTATGAACTCCATAGGTCTCTCCTCCTCTTCCCCTGAGCTCTAGCAGCCCCAGCTTGGCTGTCATTGCTTTTTAATAGTTGTAAATTGGTTGATTTGTGGGAGAGAGTGACGCTGGGGACCTTCTATTCTGCCATCTTGACTGGAAGCCTCTACTGCTTCTTCCTTTTCAATAGGTATGCCCTTTACTTCTTTTTCTTGCCATGCTGTATAGCTGAGACCTCTATTGCAATATTTAGTAGAATCAGTGAGAAAAGACTTCTTTCCCTTGTCTCCATCTTAGGGTGCTTGCATTTAGTTTTTTTACCATTAAATGTGATGTTAGCTGTTAAGCATTTTATGGAATGATCTTTATCAGTCTGAAAAAGTATCTATTCTAAGCTTACAGAGAACTTTGTTTTATTGTTGATATTTTTGTGTCAAATGCTTTTCCTGCACCTATTAAGATGATTATGCTTTTTCTTTTTTCTCTGTTGATATGGTAAATTACATTGGTTTATTTTTCAGTGTTAAACCACCTTTGTATACCTGGGATAAACCATCCTTGGATATGAAGTCTTATACTTTTCCTATATTTTCAGATTCAATTTGATAATATTTTAGATAGATTTTTGTGTCTATGTTCATGAGAGATATTAGTCTGTAGCTTTCTTTTCATATAATATCTCTGGTTTTTGATTCAGGATAATGTTGTTCTCATAAAATGGATTGGAAAGTGGCCACACACTATTTTCTGAAAGAGTTTATGTAATGTTGGCATTGTTTATTCTTTAAATATTTTCAGAAAAAAAAATAAATATTTGCAGAATTTATCAGTGAAGGCATCTGGGCTTGAAGGTTTTGCTTTGGGAAGATTTTAAGTCATGAGTTTAGTTTTTAAAAGTGTTATTTAGATTTTCCTTTTTTTCTTGAGTCTCTTTTTCTGATTGTGTCTTCAAGGAATTTGTCCTTAGTTGTTGAGTTTACTGGCAGAAAGTTGTCCATAATATTTATTTATTATACTTTTAATGTCTGTAAGACATGTAGTCATGTCCCTGCTATCATTTGAGATATTGATATATTTGACTTTTGCCTGAGTTTTAGCCATCCTGTGCCCTTAAGAGAATAACCAATTAAACATGAATTTCATCCAGGTGGTTCCCTTCTTATAAGGTTAATTCCCTCTGTATTAGTTTGTGTCTGTTGCTTATAACAGAATACCTGAAACTGGGTGATTTATAAGGAATAAATATTAATTGCTTACAGTTTCAGAGGCTGGGAAGTCCAAAGTACAGGGAACACATCCGGTGAGGGCATTGTTCCTGGTGGTGACTCTACAGCAATGCAGGGTATCACATGGCAGATAGCTTGAGCAAGAGAGAACTAACCTCACTCCCTCTCCTTATAAAGCCATCAGAACCACACCCATGACCACCCATTAAACCATCAGCTTATTACCCCATGAATGGGTCAATCCATCATGAGGGTACAGTCCTCACAATCTAATCACTTCTATCAGGCCCCACATTTCAATTACCATAATAGGATTTCCTACCCTCTTAACACTTCACACTGGGGATTAAGTTTCTACTACACAATTCAATCCACAGCATTCCATGGCCCTCAGAGTTCGTGTTCCTCTCACAGGTAAATACATTCATTTTATCCCCATAGCCTCAATGTCTTACCTTGTTCAGCTCAAAAGTATAAAGTCCAAAGGCCCATGTATGACATTAAAACATGTTATCTACTTCCAAGATACAATGGCTGGACAAGCATAGCGTGTATATCCCCATTCAAAAAGGGAGAAATATACCAAAAGAAGGGGTCCTAAACAAGTCCAAAACCAAGCAGGGCAGGC
>NW_007726858.1:507244-522758 GCF_000696425.1 Galeopterus variegatus
AAAGGGAGAAATATACCAAAAGAAGGGGTCCTAAACAAGTCCAAAACCAAGCAGGGCAGGCATCAAATCTATAGCTTTCCTGGTCTCAAGGCTGGTGTTCCACTAAGGTAGCTCTACAATTCTGGGGTCTCCATGGTCGTCTTGCTCCCATGGCTCCACTAAACGTGGCCGTGGTGGAGATTCTTTGCTGCAACTCTGACCCCAGATTTTCACTCAGCATCACTCTAGTGAAGGTTCTATGTGGTGATTCTGCCCTGCAACTGACCTCTTCCAGGGTCCCCAGGATTTTTCATACATCCTTTGAAAATTTCAAGCCTCCACAGCTCTTTACTATGTGAGACTGCGGACTTAACAACACGTGGACTCCACCAAGGTTTCTGGCTTGTATCTTCTAAAGCAGCATGTGCAGCAGCACCTGGGGCTGATGTAGTCATGGCTGGAGCAGCCTGAGCAGCCAGGGGGCAGGGAGCAGCATCTGATGTGGCCCTGGGCAGTGAGCCATGGAGGTGCCTCAGACCTGTTTCCTGACATCATTCTGTCTCCCCAGGCCTCTGGGCCTGTTATGGGAAGGGCAGCCTCGAAGATCTCTGAAATGCCATCAAGCTATTTTTTTCCATTCTCTTGATAATCTCTTCCTTCCGGGCTAATATCCTCAGCAAATGGCCTCTGGGCTACACCCTTGGTTTCCTCTCTTGAACAGACTTTCTCACTCTTTATGTGGCCAGGCTGAGAGTTTTCCAATTTGTTACCCTTCCCTTCCCTTTTAATTATAAATTCTGCTTTTACTTCATGCCTTTGCTGCCGTAAATCAGTCTAGGCTGTTATAAGTATACACGCAGCTTCCTGAGTGTTTTGCTGCTTAGAAATTTCTTCTGCCAAGTACTCTGATTTAACACCTCTAATTTCCACGTTCCATAAAACTTTTTGTGTGAGTTTTCTGGGTCTGCAGGAGCTAACATTCTTTACCCACCTGTAAGGCAACCATGTAAACTGTGTATTCAAGTTACCAGGCCAGTTTTTTTTCAAGGAGGCTTTATTGGCTCCATAAAGTCAACCTTAGTTCCTTAAAGCTTTCTGGTCATATCTGAAAATATGACATTCTACTCAAAGCCTTGGTAATATAACCAGTGTTTCCAATTGTGTCCTGTTACAAGGAGAACAGATTCTGATTGAACTTATGCAAAAAAACTATATTGCCATAAGAATAATCACAAGTAATTTCCAAATTCTGGAGGGATCAGGCAAGGAGAAAAAATAAATGCTTCAATTTTTGTTCACAAAGGTATACTTTATGAAATTTTTCTAAGCTATAGATATCTTGAGAGAAAAAAGTTTCTTAAATCTGGCAAATGAAACATTAAAGGACGAGCAATGTTTCAAATAGAAAGTCATAAAAATTATCCTCATCAGTTCATTTAGTCCCATGTAATTAATTCTTGTTCTGCCTGATCTTAGTTAGCAGTTTCATGAAGCCATTGGTTTCTTCATTAGAGTTCTGGTAATTCTTACCTGGTCCAGTGGTATGATCTTAAAGTTATCAGAAACTTGTATTCAAAAGTACTTCTCAGAGTCTTTTGCATGAGTCTCCTTGAAGAAGACGCAACTTTAGACTGTAGCCAATTGCACCTGCTATTAGAGAAGAATCAAACAATAACTGTGGGTGAGAAAGACTTAACAATGCCCATGGTTAAAAATCTGATGAGAGTTTATTATAACTGGCAATCTACAAGGAAAGTAGGTTGTTTCTGTGGTATACAACATTTTAACATAGTAACTAAAATGATGACTGATAACATTAGATTTCTAGGATTCACATACAATTTTTGGAACACTCATATGAATAACATACCCATAAGTTAAAGAAGTTTTAGCAACACTTGTTATTTGACAATGCTTCCCATGTAATTTTAACATACCAAATAAGTCTAATTCGTTTAACATCTCTCTTTTACAAGGTGAGAAACACATTCTTTCAACTTTCCTTGGGCCCAACTGGAAAATTCCAAAGTTAATTCGAGGTCAAAAAGACTTCATTTCGAATTTGATTTGGGAAGTTTGTTAAAAATGTCAAAAGTTTTAAAAATTTTAATTAAATCTTGGTTATCTATTTAATCAAAATGACAATAAAAGATTTTAAAGGCAAACACAGAAGGTTTCACAGTTGTGAACGAAAACTTAGTTCTTTTAATACTGAGAAGACTCACTTTTCCTAAGTAATCAAAGACCCAATAAAGACAACATCAAGCACAAGAAATTACATTGATAAAACACAAAATCCTCATGTGAGCCATCTCCAAAGAGGTGAAAAGATGCAGTCTTCTCAAGATCCAGAGCCACCCTAAAAAACAGATAAAAGAAAGATTCAGACAACTCTTTGAGAGCTGACACGCAATCAGCATGCTAGCCACAAATGGGGTACAACCCATATTTCTCTATGGCTGTTTTCTTGGGGGCTCCCAACATTTCAGTTGGCCACCTGCACACGCAGACCTAATAACCTGCATGCTCCTAACAGGCAGAAAACCAAGCCAAATTCTCAGGACACGAAATGAAGAAAACAATAGCTGTCCATAGGAGGGAAAGTATAAATAAGAAATGGGTACCCCCAGACCATGAGTCACAATTCAAACTTATTCTTGCAAATGTTAAGACAGTCATTTAGAATGAGAGGTCTCTAAAATTTTTTTTTTCTCAAATATAGTCAATTTATTTATTCAAAAAGTGACCGTGGATGTAAGTGGCATTCTCAAAGTGGGCACAGAAGATTTAGCTCCCATGATCCAAAAAGTTCATTCCCAGAGATAGACTAAGAAAGCAAAGACCTTCATTGCCACTGTGGTAAGGATAGTGTTTGTGAAAATGTCTTCAATCTCCCATGGAATGTGGGATGCCTCCAGTCACAGACTCGCTAAGCTGTGACACCAGGCAGGTGATACTGGGGTGGGAGTGTCCCAGAACTAATCTAAGCAACAAAGGTTGAGGCAACAAAAGCTCCTTATGGATGGGGACCTCTTATAAGACAAACTCCCCTGAAAACTGACATGTTGGACAAAGAATGTTCAGGTTCCCAGCCTACTTGACTGGCTGCCTGACCCAAGCCAAAACTTGCACCCTTTGTCTGGCAGAGACCAGAGAGAATATTCTTACTGGTCACAAAGCCAAACTCTCAAGACACAAAACAAGATGAAAGGAGAACCTCATCCGGTTTTTGTCTCAGGGACTCACAGCTGGTATGCTACCATCTCTTCCATTCCATGTCCATGGCAGGCATTGCTAATCTATCACAGGGTATTATTTCTCACTGGGATCGATCAGAGCTTTTGAATCATTATCAACTTAGCTCTCCAGGCAGCTACTCTTAGTTAAGCAGTGGTAGCACACGAGAAGAAATGTATTTGTTATTTCTGGGAATAGAGAGAATAATAGGTCACGAAGAGAAATGAAGCTAGGGAGTTAGGCAGGTCCAAGGCTGGGAAGATGCTTGTGATGATGACATTAGTGATTATAACCTCTTGAGGAAGCCAGGAAGCTTTGAGAGTGAAATACCAGAATAGTTTCAGTGCTCTTGGAGCTACCTCTGTGGGGTTTGGTCTGTTCTTGTTTAACAAGGCCCCAGAGTAACTCCATTTGAGAATCTCCCAGCTGTTCTGCATTGACACTAATTAGCCACTCAGGGAAGGTCTTCGTGGTTTAATTAAGTGGCCTCTGTGCTAAAAAGTTTGACTTCTCCTAAGTGAGTGGTAATTAGGTATTAGGCATGATTTCTCAGTGGATCAGGGTCTTCCTTGGAAACACAGATGTAACCAACTCAAAGTATTGGAGAAACAGGCTCACCTCTCATCTCTCAGGCTCACCTGCTTCCCTTTCCAATCAAACAAGCAGGGTCTACATGGGTCTGGTCTATAATGACACCCAGAATTGAAGGGCCAAGTTGGAGGGTGGGTATGCACAACCATAGTTATCCTTAGTAATCTCCTCTGTGTTGAAGGAATGGGACTGGGGAAAGGCTTGAGGCAGGAGTGTTTCTGATGTGTTTGAGAAATAACAAGGAGGCCAGTGTGGTTGGACTGGGCTGAATGAATGGAGAGAGGTAGGAGGTGAGGTCAGAGTGGCCACAGGACAAGTTCACATGAGCCTTGTGGACCATTACAAAGATTTTGGCCTTAATGCTGAGCCAAACTTTACCAATATTTTGTTGTCAATGCATTTTGATCTTATTTAAGAAATATTTCCCTAGCCCAAGGTCTAAATACAACCGCTTTTATTTTCTACAAAGTGTTTTATTTTTTAAAGTCAGGTTTTCCAAAGTGTAATTTAGGTAAAATAAAATTTATTCAGTGAAGCATTTCATAAGATGTGTTTTGACAAGTGTATACTGTTATGTAACAACCACAATCAAGATAAAGAATGTTCCCGTTACCCCCAAATTTCTCTCCCTAACACTTTATAGTTACTGTTCTTCTCCCACTCCTCATCCCAGGCAAACACTGATCTGATTTCCTGTTTTCTTTTCCCAAATGTCATATAGATAGAATCATATAGGATGTGACCTCTTTTGGTCTAGTGATTTTCATTCATAGTACTTCTTTTGAGATTCAGCCAAGTTGTTGCATGTATCGGTGGTTTGGTCATTTATATTGCTGAATCATGTTCCATGCATGGATGTACCACAGTCTATTTATTCATTCATCAGTTAATGGACTGTCTCCACTTTTTGGCTACTGTCAATAAAACTAGTATAAACCTTGGTGGCATACAGTTCTTTGTGTAATTGTATGTTTTCTTTTCTCTTGGGTAAATACCGAGGGGTGGAATTGCTGGGTTGTAAGGTAGGTATATATTAAACTTTTTAAGAAACTGCCAAACTGTTTACAAAAGGGGCTGCTCCATTTTGCAATGGATGAGATTTCCAGGTGCTCCCCTCACCAGAACTTGGTATTGCCAGCCTTTTAACTTCTAGCTATTTTAGTGGATGTACAGTGGTATCTCATTGTGGTTTTAATTTGCATTTCTCTAATGTCTAATAGTGTTGAACATCTTTTCATGTGCTTATTTGCCATCTGTATATCTTTTCTGGTTAAGTGTCTATTCAGATCTTTTGCCCATTATTTAATTGGGTTGACTTATTATTCTGATAATTTGGTTCTTTTTATCATTTCATATCGTTTTTAAAAAATTTTTTATTTTTTATTATTATCAGCACATTCATTGTTACAAATCATGATTTTTCTTTATTCCCTTTAGCTGACCTATCCCTCCCCAAGCCCCTTCCCTCCCTCCCTTCCATCTCTAGAGTAACCTTAGGTTTGTTCTCTGCTTCTGAAAGTTCAATGAGTTGTTGTGGTTCTTTCTTTTTTTCTTTCTTAGCACCCAGTTATAAGTAAAAACATGCAGTGTTTCTCTTTCCTTGTATGGCTTATTTCACTTAACATAATTTTCTCCAGACTCATCCATGTTGCTGCAAATGGCAGAACTTCATTCTTTTTTATGGCTGAGTAGTATTCCATTGTGTATATATACCACATTTTCCTTATGCAGTCATCTGTGGAAGGGCACTTAGGTTGGTTCCATATTTTGGCTATTGAAATAGAGCTGCAATGAACATGGGAGTGCAGCTATCCCTTCAACATGATGACTTTCATTCCTTTGGATATATACGCAGTAGTGGGATTGCTGGATGATATGGTAGTTCTGTCTGTAAAGAAGAATACCACTTCTCTCTAAACTTTTCCAAAAAGTTGAAACGGAAGCCATTCTCCCAATCTCATTCTATGAGGCCAGCATCATCCTATTGCCAAAACCAGATAAAGATGCAGCAAAAAAAGAAAATTACAGGCCAATATCTTTGATGAATGTAGATACAAAAATACTCAACAAAATATTAGCAACCAGAATACAACAAAACATCAAAAGAATTATACACCATGATCAAGTGGGATTCATCCCAGGGATGCAAGTTTGGTTCAACATACGTAAGGCAATAAATGTGATACACCACATCAACAAAACCAGACAAAAGCTATATGATTATCTCAATAGATGCAGAAAAAGTATTTGACAAAATTCAACATTGCTTCATGATAAAGACTCTCAGAAAATTAGGTATAGAAGGAAATTATCTCAACACAATAAAAGCAATTTATGACAAACCAATTGCCAATATTGTCCTGAATGGGGAAAAGGTGAAAGCTTTTCCCTTAAGAACAGGAACAAGACAAGGTTGCCCACTCTCACCACTCCTATTTAACAAAGCATTGGAAGTACTAGCCAGAGCAATCAGGCAAGGAAAGAAATAAAGGGCATCCAGATTGGAAAGGACAAAGTCAAATTGTCCCTGTTTGCGGATGACGTGATCTTATATACAGTAAAACCTAAAGATTCAACCAAAAAACTCCTAGAGCTTGTCAACAATTTCAGTAATGTTGCAGGGTACAAAATCAACACCCACAAATCAGTAGCATTTTAATACTCCAGTAATGAACTAGCAGAAAAAGAAATCAAGAAAGCAAGCCCATTTACAATAGTCACCAAAAAAATAAAATACCTAGGAATCAATTTAACCAAGGAGGTGAAAGATCTCTACAATGAGAACTACAAAACTCTACTGAAAAAAATTAAAAAGGACACAAAATGTTGGAAAGACATACCATGTTCTTGGATGGGAAGAACTAACATTGTGTAAATGTCCATTCTATCCAAAGCAATCTACAGATTCAACGCAACCCCCATCAAAATACCAATGACATTCTTCACAGAAATAGAAAAAGCAATCTTAACATTTACATGGAATGAAAGAAGACCTCAAATACCCAAAGCAATCCTGAGACTGATTTATTCTTTTTGTTTTCAGTAAGAAACAAAAGCAAAAACCATAATAGAAAAAAACCTGCTAAATTCAGCCTCATGAAAATTCAAAATTTCTGCTATTTAAATGATACTGTTAAGAAAATTTAAAGGCAAGCCACAAGCTGAGAAAAAGTGTTTGCAAAACACATGTTTAATAGGACTTACATCCAGAATAAAGGTTACAAAGCTTTTTTCCTGTGTTTTTTTCAGGAAGTTTTAGTTTTAGCTCTTACATATAAGCCTATGATCCATTTTGAATGGTGTGAGTTAAATATCGAAGTTTTTGTTTGTTTTTTTGTTTTGTGTCTGGATGTCTGATTGTTCCAGCATCAATTGTTGGAAAAAAAAAAAAGATCCTTTCCCTATTGAATTGCATTAGCACCTTTGTCAAAAATTAATCAGCCATAAATATGTAGATGATCTATTTCTGAACTCTTCTGTTTCATTTATCCATAAAACCAATAGCACACGGTCTTGATTATTGCAGCTTAGTAAGTCTTGAATTGAGTCCTCTTTTATTCCCCAAATTTGTTTTGGCTCTTCTAGGTTCTTTGGAATTTCTATATCAATCTTAGAAAAAGTTTTACAACTTCCAAAGAAGCCTGATAGAACTTTGATTGAGATTGCACTGAACCAATAGATGAGGGGTTGGCAAACTATGACCCATGGTCCAAATCTAGCCCATTACCTATTTCAGTATAATCTACAAGCTAAGGACACTTTTCACGTTCTAATTGATGCTAGAACCAACAGGATGTGTGTGTGTGTGTGTGTGTGTGTGTGTGGAGAGAGAGAGAGAGAGAGAGAGAGAGAGAGAGAGAGAGAGATTTATGCTATCTTAAGGAATTGGCTCATGTGATTGTGGAAGCTTGGCGTATTGGTCTGCTTCTGTCACTTATAACAGAATACATGAAACTGGGTAATTGATAAATAAATGAAATTTATTTATTATAGTTTTGGAGGCTGGGAAGTCCAAATTTCAGGGAACACATCTGGTGAGGGCCTTCTTTTGTAGTGACTCTATAGCCAAGCACGGTGTCACAAGGTGAAGGATCTGAGCAAGAGAGAGACTAACTTCCTCATTTGCTCTCCTGTTAAAGCTATCATAACCACGCCCATTACCCCATGAATGGATTAATCCACTCAAAATGGCATAATCCTCACAATCTAATCACCTCCTTACGGCCCCATCTTTCAATGATCATAATAGAATTTCCCATTCTGAACACTGTTACAGTGGGGATTAAGTTTCAATGAGTCTGGGGGGAGACATTTATTTTATTTTTATTTTTATTTTTGTCTTTTGTCTTTTTCCATGTCCGGCAACGGATCGCAACCCTCAGTGTTGCCCCCGTACCGGACCGGGGACCGGCAACGGGATCGCAACCCTTGGTGTTGCTCCCGCGCCTCGCTCAGCCAGTGAGCGGGAACCGGTCTGTATGTGGGATCCGAACCCTCGGACGGGAGCGCCGCCGTGCTTCCCAAGCGGCGCACTATCCAGTGCGCCACCGGGCCGGCCCTGGGGGGAGACATTTAATCCATAGCACTTGGTAAATCCAAAATCTGCAGGGTGGACTTGCAGGCTGCAGACTCGGGGAAGTGTCGCAGTTTGAGTCCAGATGCAGTCAGCTGATAGAATTCCTTCTTGCTTTCAGGAGGTCAGTCTGTCCTTTTAAGGCCTTCAACTGATTGGATGAGGCATAGCCACATTATGGAGGTAATCTGCTTTATTCAAAGCCCACTGATTTAAATGTTAATTTCATCCAAAAATACACCTTCACAGAAACAAGCAGAATGATGTTTGAACAAATATCTGGTTACTGTGGTCAAGCCAAATTGACACATAAAATCAATCATCATAGTCCCCCTCCTCACAAATGTCCCCATTTTCACCTTCAACCGTCAGGAGTAGAATACATTTTTACCAACATTTAAACAAAAATATAGGAGTTTGTAGTTTGTCTATAATTAAAAATATTTTTTCATACTTAGAAATAATGTTTATGGTCAGAGAACTGGGACTCTTTATGAAGAAGTAAATTTTTAAAATCTCTACTTCCACTACCTGGAGATAACCATTGTTTCAACATTTTGGTGCATTTCCATATTTAACTTAAAATTATTTATATTTATACCAAGTCTTCTTCCAGAAGAGTTTAAGGCAGCTTGAAAGAACATATGAAACACAAGATAAACTGAATATGAAGTTAGAGCAGAACAGAAGAAAAGTAAACAAGGGTGGGGACATAAAATTGAGCCAGGAATGACTGAAAAATGTAGATTATGATCACTCTTGTTATTATTAGGCCTCAGATTTGGCTCAAGCTTTCCAGTCAGTCACACAGTTCACAGTGACCAAATATAAAAAATAAGCCAGAAATGACGAATGTTTGAGGTGATAGACATGCTAATTACCCTGATTTGATCATTGCATATTGTATACATGCACCCAAATATCACAATGTACCCCATAAATATACACAATTATTATGTGTCAATTAAAAAAATAAATTTAATAAAATGGAAAAATAAAATAAGCCAGTTGCTTAGGTGAAATAAAACAGACACAGGTTCTAAAGACATACACATTGCATGGGCTTTCTTATAATCCGTCTCATTATAGTCTTTGGCAATCACATCGGAGCATAAAAATTCACTATAAGCAATAGTTCAGAGGCAAAAACAGTGCTGTCCAGGTTCTCAGTCTCCAGTGTCATCCCAGGTCACTGGGATGGGTTTTAGACTTGCAGAGAAGTATGCATAAACTATATATCCTTTGAACAATCTTCCCTAAACAATTTTTCCTTTAGTTAAACTTTTGATAAATGCTGAGTGTCAGTGACCTCCAAATAACATTCCCTGGTGGGTGCCTCAGCTATGGCTGGTGTCTATTGTCATTTGAGTGGAGATGGGTGCTATTTAGAGTTGCCACTAAGTAACGCACTGCAGTATTGACAGCAGGGTTTTGGGTCAGATGGATGCTTCAGATCCTAACACCATAACTCAACCAATTGTGCAATAAGCAAGTTATAAAGTTTCACCAAGTCTCAGGGTCCTCTTCTGTAAAATGAGAATAATATTAGTACCTATGTCGTAGGGTTGTTGTTGAATTTAAATTTGATTCCACAGGTAAGGTATTTAACACTATAACCAGTGCTTAGTAAGTGACCCATAAATGGCATAATTATTCTTCATTATTATTATTACCTCTTTATAAAGCTGAGGGGTTATAACAAGGACTTGTGGCTAGAAAAGACGGCCATCAGGCGTCTGCTTCCAGGTGAGCTGAGGTAGCACCCACCAAACATGCTCCAGGACCAAAATGAAGTCTTAACCTTAAATCTCAATTTTAGACTACATAGCTTTCTAACTACCTCCCTGGCTCCCATGTATTCTACACCCGTGCTCCCCAAATGTTAGCCTGTGGGTCGATGTTGGCCCATGATGAAGTTTTCATGGGTCTGCAGTGAAATGTGTATTTACATTGGCTATACTCCCAGTGCCTTTCACTATCTTTATGTTCAATGTCTATTTCTTATAAAAAGCATTTAGATGGATCTTTTATTGATGAGGCTGGTTATCTCTGTCTTTTCAACTTCTGGGGAGGAGGCGATTAGAATATTTACATTCTATGTAATTACTGACAGTTTTGGGTCTAAACCTACTGTTCCATTTTGTTTGTTTTCTATTTGTCAATCTCTGTCTTTTCAACTTCTGGGGAGGAGGCGATTAGAATATTTACATTCTCTGTAATTACTGACAGTTTTGGGTCTAAACCTACTGTTCCATTTTGTTTGTTTTCTATTTGTCCTTTATGTTCTTTGTTCATCTGTTCTTTCTTGCCTCCCTTTGGGTGGATTGATTATTTTTTTAGTATTGTGTTTTATTTCCTTTATTTATCTGTTTTTAGTTATGTCTCTGTGTTTATGGTTATTCTAGAGATTACAATACTCACTTCCACTTACGGTCTACTGCTTCACAAATAACATAAGCCTCCCAGAAGAATACACTTCTGATTCCTCTGCCCAGCCTGTGTATTCTTGCTGTCATATGTTTTACTTCTAAAAATGCTAGAATCCATTGTTATTATTTTTATTTTCAACAGTCAACAGTTGTCTAAAGAGATTTAAAGACTTTATATAACTATAAACATATTTATAATTTATCTCCTTGTAATTGTAAATACATAATTCTTTTCCTTTTTTCAAAAAAGATTATTTATATTTACCTACATTTTTATTCTCTCCAGTGCCTTTCTTTCCTTCCTACAGATCTATATTTCTGTCATTTCCCTTCAGCCTAATAAGCTTCTTTTAGCATTACTTGTAGTGTGGGTCTGGTGGAAACAAATTATCTTAGCTTTTGTCTGTCTAAAAATCTCCATTTGCTTTCAAATTTAAAGGATATTTTTGCTGGGTATAAAATTCTAAGTTGATAGAGTTTTTTTGGGGTGGGGGGTTTAGCACTTTAAAGTTGGTGCTCCATTGTTCTCTGACTTTCAATGTTTCTGACAAAAACTCAGAGATTATTCTTACCTTCCCATCCTTTTACTTTTGCATGGAATATGTGTGTATAATTAAAATTATAGTGTCTATAGACACCATAGACACATAAAATTAACCATCACAATTCCTAAACAGCTTATCTTATACCCAATGGAATACTACTCAGCCATGAAAAAGAATGAAATTCTGCCATTTGCAGCAACATGGATGAGTCTGGAGAAAATTATGTTAAGTGAAATAAGCCAGAAAATGAAAGAGAAATACTGCATGTTCTCATTTATAACTGGGTGCTGAGAGAGAGAGAGAAAGAGAGAGAGAGAGAGAGAGAGAGAGAGAGAGAGAGAGAGAGAGAAACAAAGAAACACAAAGAAAGACCAAAACAATACATTAAACTTCAGAAGGGAAAAACAAACCTAAGGATACTAGAAACGCGGTGGGGCTGGGGGGCTGGGGGTGGGGTGGGGAGGGATAGGTTGGGTAAAGGGCATAAAGAAAAATCACAATTTGTAATAATAATATGCTTATAATAAATAATAATAATAATAATAATAATAAAATAATTTTATGTGTCAACTTGACTGGGTTAAGATATGCCCAGGTAGCTGGTGAAACATTATTTCTGGGTGTGTCTATGAGGATGTTTCCAGAAGAGGTCAGTGGACTGAGTAAAGAAGACCCACTCTCACCAGTGTGGGTGGGCATCATATCCAATCAGTCGAGAGCTCACACAGAGTAAAATGATGGAGGAAGGGTGAATTTGCTCTCTCTCTGGAGCTGGGTCATTCATCTTCTCCTGCCCTCGGACACCAAAGCTCCAGGTTCTCAAGCCTTCAGACTCTGGGACTTCCACCGTTGGCCTCCCTGGTTCTCAGGCCTTGGATTCAGGCTGAATTACACCACCAGCTTCCCTGGTTCTCTAGCTTGCAGGCAGCAGGTTGTGGGACTTCTTGGCCTCTGTAATTGCATGAGCCAATTCCCATAATAAATCCCTGCATATATATCCTATTGGTTCTGTTTCTCTGGAGATCCCTGAATAATACAGAAATAAAGTTAATAAGAAATGTGCATACCTTAATGAAGAAAACTTTAGACTTCTGCTTCCATTTAGGATGTAGAAAGTCATTACAGAATATTGCTCCCACCTTCACAATGAGAACCAAGTCTTTTTATTTTTAATGTATTTTTTTAAGTGCAAAACTATATAAAAAACTAAAATACAGAAAATGCATTCATTCTCGGTAGAACAGCAGCAGAAGGAGAAAGCTTTAAAAGGTGAGAGTAAGAAGGAACAGTTAAATTTTCAACAAATATCTGGAGGCTACATGTGGGCTGGCATGATGGTTCACAACTGGAACTTCAGCAAAGACAGTCTACACCAACCAACCTACTCTTTCCAATATGGCTTCACCAAGGTCTCATGAGAAATGTTGGGGCAGAGCATGGGATCTGAGAGTCCCCTGAAGCATGGTGGCCTGATGAAAGCTGAAGACATGGCAGGAAAACTGAGCATTACTCTCTGAGTTTTTTTTTTTTTTTTTTTTTTTTTTTTTTTTTTTTTTTTTTTTTTTTTTTTTTTTTTTTTTTTTTTTTTTTTTTTTTTTTTTTTTTTTTTTTTTTTTTTTTTTTTTTTTTTTTTTTTTTTTTTTTTTTTTTTTTCCCTCTTGGCAAGCAGATGAAATTAATAGATCATGGAAAAAATGGCCCCACTTCTCTACTTTGTCTTATCCACCCTCTTTTCCCTGCAAGCTTGTGCCCTCCCATTCATGAGTGACACTCTCATGCTCCCTCCCCACCATACCCCTTCCCCTCCTCAAAAGTGACTGACATCTTCCTAATACTGTAGTTTAGTTTTCTCTACTTAAAAAACCTTATATACATAAATCACACAGTGTGTATTCTTTTGTGTCTGACTTCTTTCACTCAACATTGTTTTTGTTTTTTGCTATAGAGGAATCCTTTTATAGGGAAGAAAGCTTCAGTAAGAAAAATGAATCTGCTGCTTTAGGGGCAGCTGCAGGTTTACTGTTTCTGGAGAGAAAAAGGTCAAGAAGGACAGGAGCCAGGTTTGTTTTAAAAGCAATGAATCAACACAGTCCAAGTGGCTAGCTGACTCCCCTAGTGCAACTACGATGTCAATTATAAAGAGAGCAATTCCATATACTTATTAGGTTATTTTATATCCTTCACTCTTCCCATGGCTGTAATAATGAAGAGTGGACGAGACTAAGGGTAAGTACAACCCACTCAAATCCAAGCCTCATACTGTACCTTGGGCTGCAGCACCGGGAAGCTCTGCACACCTTGGCTTGGGAACATTTCAGCTGGTGCAGCACAAGATGCAAAATGACCATTTACTCTTTAGGGTTCTGACGACTCTACTCCAGAAAGGTGCATGAACACGTCCCCAAGCTCTGTCATGTTGACATCTTCAGTGTTGGGGACATGCTGGCTTTCTTAGTTCTCGACGAAATCCCAGAGCCATACTGAATTGAAGAACCTCACGGTGCCTTCAGAACTGAGCTGTTTCCGAGGCTTCCCAGGTTCTGCGAGCCGCCCATCAGGCTAGGTATGGTGGTAAAGGCATTTCCCTCCAAATGGGCAGGTCCCCATGCCCTGTTCAAAGTACTTACAAGCTTATTTTCCTATCCCCTGTTTGAAAGCTTCAATCAACTCATTCTTTTTATTCTGATCTTCTACCCAATACACACTTGGAATCACAAATTCTGATATCACCCAACATTCTGGACAAGACAATGATTGGGTTTTCAAACTGCTTGGCACACCTCCACTGCCAGATGCAGGACAAGCAGTATGTGTGGTTACAGTTGGAGAGAATCCCAAATCTCCCCTTAGAAGCAGATGACTTCTCCAGGATCACTTCCATGCAGATACTGCACACTTTGTCTTGATTTGCCTGGAAGGCAAAGGCCTCCATCTCATGTTCAAATGTCGACATGCAGATCTTCTCGTGAGCTTTCCTTTGCTCTGGGTCAAAGGGGTGCAGGACCCATAGCCGACAGATTTCACACACTTCCCCATGCAGGCGGACACAGCCATCCCCAAACCGGCTCTCCCTGGCAAGCAGCTGCATAGGGAGGGGCCCAGCTGCTGCTCGCTGCTGCAGGAGCTGCTGGCCTCCAGGTCATCGAGGCCACTCCTGATGGCATCCAGATAGGAATGTGGCTTCATCTCCAGGCTGGGCTGGGCATTGCTGCAGCCGACTGGACTGCTCACCACGCTCAGGTGAGTCTTCTCTTCAGCCATGCCAGAGAGATTTCGGTCTCTAAGTACCAATGTTCTCTTTTCACCCTTCCCAGGTTTGTGTGAGTTCGTTTTCACAATAGATGCAGTAAGTTTGGAAGGAGGGTGAGGACTGTGGAACCCTGGGGAGGGCACACCGTGGAGCGTGGTGCCCACAGCACCACCAGCTGCAGCACAGGGCCTGCTGTGATCGTATCTGCAGAGCTCCGTAGGCGCAGTATCCTTTCTGATAGTATTTGCAGATGGTGGATGGCTTGCTGTTTGCCAGGTAATGTGAGAAGAGGCACTGGCTTCCTTCCCGACACATGCCATGCATAAAATACCTGCAAGTGACCTGCTTGGTACTCATGGCAGTTAGGCTTGGGGGCAGTCATTGCGCTGCCACCTCCTCCACCTCGGCTCGGACCATCCCGCCTCAACATTGTTTTTATGAGTCATTTATGTTGGTACAAATAGCTGTAATTTGTTTATGTTCCTGTAGAGTACACAGAATTGTTCATGTTACTGCTGAGTATACAGAATTGTATCCACATCACAATTTATTTATCTTTTTTCCTGCTGTTATCTATTTTCTAGTTTCCTGTTGAAAATTTGGGTTGTTTCCAATTTTTTGGCTATTATGAATAATGCTGATAATGAACATTCTTGGAGCTATCTCTTGGTGAAAACATGTACACATTTTTGTTGGCTGTTTACCTAAGAGTGAATTTGCTGGGTCAGAGGGTATGAGGTCCCCCAGACTGTATGTAAGAGTTTTCACTGTTCTACATTTTCACCAATACTTGGTAGTGTCAGTGTTTTAAAATTACACCATTCAGGTAGGTGTGCAGTGGCATTTTATTGTGTGTGTTTTAAATTCTTTTTTTTTTTTTTCCTTTTTTTTTGTCTTTTTTTTTTTTTTT
>NW_007726858.1:523692-524466 GCF_000696425.1 Galeopterus variegatus
GGGAGCGCCACCACGCTCCCAAGCGGCGCACTGTAGCAGTGTGCCACCGGGCCGGCCCCTTAAATTCTTTATAAATCAAACATTCATAGAGAAAAGTGGCCAAATTATTACTATAGATCTTTGATGAATTTTCACAGGACAATGAATACACCATGTTACCAGCACTCACATTAAACAATAGAATATTACCAGCACCCAGGAATCCTGTGAAACCCCCTTTCAGGCACTGTCTGTCCCAAACATAACCACTCTCCTCACTTCTAACACCACACATTAGTATAGTCTGTTTTGAACACTGAATGAAGGAAGTTAGACTACTCTTTTGTGTCTGGATATATATGTGTTTTTGCCCAACATGATGTTTGTAAAATTTACCTGTGTATTTGGGTGTAGTCATAGTTTGGTCATTCTCATGGTTGTACAGTATGGTCATGTGCCACCTAACAATGTTTTGGTCAACGATGGACTGCACGTATGATGGTGTTTGGAGCAACAGGCTATATACCACATGGCCTAAGTGTGGAGTAGTCTACACTGTCTAGGTTTGTGTAAGTACACTCTAGAACATTTGCTCAACAACGAAATCACCTAATGATGCTTTTCTCAGAACATATTTCTGCTATTAAGCAATATCTGCCTGTATTTAAGTCTGTGAATTTGCTACAATTTATTTTTCCTTCTGTTTTGAATGGGCACTTGAGTAGTTTCCAACTTTGGGTATAATCGATAATGCTGCCACAAACACGGGTATTCTGATATTTGTCCCCTAGTGAA
>NW_007726858.1:525686-531865 GCF_000696425.1 Galeopterus variegatus
GCCCCGCCGCGCTTCCCAAGCGGCGCACTATCCAGTGCGCCACCGGGCCGTCCCTTTCCTGTTGTTTTGAAGGAGCTTCTTATATATTCTGAAGATGAGCCTCCTGTGAGTTACACGTGTTGTGAATATCTCCTCTCCCTCTGCAGTTTGCCTTCTCACTCTTTATGCAATGAGTATTTTGAATTCTAGTCTTTATTAATGTAGTCAAATTTATTAGCCTTTTGTTTTATGATTAGTGTGTTTATGTACCAATTAAGAAACCTTTGCTTGCCTCCAGGTCATGAAGATAGTCACCTATTTTGTCTCTAGAAGCCTTATTGTTTTGTCTCTCAAATTTAGATGTACAATCACCTGGAATTTTTTCCCCTGAATTGTGCAAGGTAGATTCATGGTTTATTTTTTCTATGCGGATAGTGAATAGACCCAGAACTATTTCTTGAAACAAAATCCCCTTGTGGGCTTCCTGATCTGACACATCTGACCTGGCCAGAGGCTTTGGCTGGTACCTCCTAGTCTGGCCAGAAGCTGTATTCTGCTCCATTTCATCTCAGATGTGAGCACAGAACCTCATCCAGGTGACCAGAGTACAGAAGAAAAGACTATACTTGTTAATAACCTGGGTATTGAAGATTCAGGAATGCTGAAAGGGAATTACACACAGAAAATAACCTAAAGGTACAGCACAGACCTAAACTTTCCCTAGGAACTCATCAGGCCAGCTGATAGCCTGCCTCCATGTGGACAAAGATTCCTCATCCCCACCTTGAATCAGAGCCCCTTCCATGCCTCAGGGTCTGAGTCAAACAGGCTCCCAAGACCCCTAGAAGGAGGTTTTCCCCTTACTTGTCTCCACATCCCACATCCCCATTGTGCTCAGCCATTTATAATCATTTTTTAAAAATATAGTTCTGTGGGAAAGATTAGTGACTAAGTATAGGGAAGTGTCTGAAGAGAGTCTGCAAGGCTTAGCTTTATAGATCTTTATTTTTTTCTTTTGGCAGCTGACTGGTATGGGGATCTGAACCCTTGACCTTGGTGTTACAAGGCTGCACTCTAACCAACTGAGCTAACCTGCCAGCCCTGGCATAGCTTTACGTATGGGTGAACACACAATAGTAAGTTCCACAATAAAATCTAAATAATATTCAAACATTTAAATAAAACTTGAATAAACATTTAAATATTTAAATAAAACTGATATTTAAAGTAAATTTAAATTATTTTGAAATTTAATGTTTAAAATCTAAGTAAATTTAGTATTTAAAAATTAAAATTTTAATAAAATAAAAATAAAATTTCTAATATAATTATTAGAATTTTAAAAACATATCTGAACACATGGGCAGAAATATAACAAATTATCAAAGCCTCATACCAAAATATATATTCTAGAATTGAAATAGGATTCTAATACACAGGCTGGAAAGTTTGCAAGCCTGTGTCGGTGGGCTTTGAAAAGCCTCCTTGAGACAGGTTTGGGAAAGTAGCTTCTCTCCTTAGGGGTGGTTTGTGAGAATCTCTCTGTAACTAGTAGGGGTCAGTTAAGGTTGTTGGAGTCTTTGAGGAGACGTGAGAAATAGGACGAAGGAACGGTAGATGGAGGTCTCCTTTATTACGGATAGAGGTGATAGAGGTGACACTGGAGGATGCAGCTTCAAGCGAAAGTCAAAAAGGGCTAAAATTAGGTTGTCTCACCCACAGGCCTAGAGAAGCAGAGTAGATTTCCTGATTTCTGTAGGTGAGGACTGAGCCAAGAAGGTGACCAAGATAGGCTTAACAATTTCCTCAGCTTGGCTAAACTTTAAACAGGTTTCTTCCTGACTGGAGGTCCCAGACCTCCCTTTTCTTAGAGCATTTAGTTTAGAACACTTGTTATTGTGAATTCTTTCTTTGCCCCCTTGAGATGTGAACTTTTTAAAAAAGGCTCTTGCTGGTTTTAAAACTTAGAAATGTTTTTCTCAAGGACCTGGCAGCCATCCCTTTGAAATGTAATCACCAAGGGAGAAAACACCCTTATCTCCTAGTCTCTGTGGGAAGGTAGGAGCCCAACTTCCACAGGTGCTTCGCTCCCAGTTACAAAATTACTTCCTGTCATAAAAACCTGAGAAGTTTATTCTTGGATAAAGCCAATTAGCAAACACAGGCGGCCTGTGACCTCCCCCTAACATCCTCCAGTACTTTTCCACTAGCTCATCCCAGTGCTCAAAAACTCCCCTGCCCTTTGTTTTAGTGGAGTTGAGTTTAGACTGAATTTTGGCCTGTCTTCCTATTGCAATAGCCCTGAATAAAGTTTTTCTTGCCTGTTTAACTTTGGTGCGATTTTTGCTTTGACACAGGCCAAATATATGCTTCCCAAATTTATGAGTCCATTAAGGCACTCATCGCCCCTGGAGTAGGAACTTTAATTGGGTTAAAAAAAAAAAAAAAGAAGCGTATTGCATTAACTAAACTCTCTTCACATGGAAGAAAAGATCGAGAATAGAAAGAACATGTTCCCACCAAACAGTGATGTTTAACCTTTCTGTTTTTAGATGTTCACTTATAACAACAAATTTTCTACCACATTCCTGAGTTTTCACCTCTTGCCACAAGATCAGTATCTTCCCGGGCTGTGAACATTTATTCACAGTGGAAAAGCTCTATGGCTCAATAAAATTATAAAATAAAAAGTCTAGATCTGGTACATTTTCTAGTTGGTCTTGCTTTGACATATATCTTGTTAGAAAATATTACTGCTGTCAGTTGTGAAAATAAGGAATTTGAATCACTTTATTATTTAACAATTTTTTTCTGAATTGAAAGTGACCTTAGGCATTACCTAGTTCAATTGCTGCCTGATGTACAAACTGTCTTTATAATACCCTTCTCTAGTGGTGGTGGACCTCGCTTTTCAACAACTCAACTTTTGAGTTATTTCCTTATACTTCCAGGAATTATTTCCCAAGTATTACACATATTGTCTATGTGTCTAGCTCTGTCTCTAAAAGCTACTCGGAATAAACCTCATGACCGAAAAATAATCTTCTCTCCCTGGAAAACAGGCAGATAATGATATTGGAAATATAGATACTTCTAGGGTGAATGACACTAAAAAGGCTCAAGAAGAGTGACGGACGAAGAGCTCCTGGAGGCACAAAGGGAAGAACCGAGAGAAGAGACACAGAAGTTCCGTTGCCTGATTGCCCAGAGTGTTGGACCCGAGTGGCTAAATCAAGTAACTAATGAGTGTCAACAATTGATGACATACTGCATTCAGGACCCAGGACACTGTGCTTTCCTATAAAAGAGGAGACATCATCTATATTCTGCCTGATGGACAAGAAACTGTCCCTGCTGCTGAGGAGGTACTAATCTTAAGGGGAAGAGAACAACACGTGTGTGCACCTGCACACACCACCTGCGCACGCACACACCCACTACCACCTTAAGTAATTGCAAAGACGTCAGCACTGCTGCAAACTGAGTAACTAATTGCAGCTACTTCTTGAAATATGTAAGGATGCTTGGGGTTCAGAATATCAAACAAGGAGAAATTTGGTCAAGAAAAATTAACACAAAATATTAGTTTTCAGCTGTTTTTGGAAGGACTGAATGGGAAAAGAGAATGGGCAGCGAGCCATATGGGTGCATAGAAAGACCTTGGGCTAATCAGGGGACCTTGATAAGGGGTTCCTTAATTGGTGAGCCCAAACATACAAGACTGGGCACAATGCTCTAGTCTCGTCATCTATACCACTTCGTATGAGGAACCTGGATTAGACATGCTAACCTCCAGTAGCTTGTTATATACACCAGGAGTCAGCAGAAACCAGCTCCCACAGAAAAGGAGTCATTCTTGGGCATGTCCATGGACATACCTAGAACTTCCTCTTGTCCATCAGCTTCCTCAGGCTGTAGATAAAAGGGTTTAGAATGAAGGATAAAAATGTGTAAATGACTGTTGCCACTTGGTCCTTGATGGTGTAGCTGGACAGGGGTCAGACATAAACATAAATAATACTTCATAAAAGACGGTCACTATGGTAAGGTGGGAACCACAGGTGGAGAAGGCTTTGCATTTCCCAGCAGCTGAGGGGATCTTGAGAATCTTAATGAGAATTTGTATATACGAGAAAGTGATGCATAGAAAGGGGGTCACCAAAACAACAGCTCCTTCTGTCATTATCACAATTTCATTGACAAATGTGGAGGAGCAGGACAATTTCATCAGAGGGTTGATGTCACAGAGAAAGCGGTGGATAACACTGGAGTTACAAAAGAGCATATGATTTATGACAAGAGCTAGTAAGAGAGAATGGAGGTGGAGATGGTGCAGAAGAAAGTCAGTAGTGGGGCACAGCAATGGGGACTTGTGGTGATGACATAGTGGAAGGGGTCACAGATGGCCACAAAGCAGTCAATGGCCATGGCTGCCAGGAGGTAACTCTCTATGTTGGCAAAGCCAAGGAGAAATGCATCCGAGTCAGACACTCAGCATAGGAGATGGACTTCTGCCTTGACCGAAAGCTCACCAGCGCCTTGGGAATGATGGTACGTGTATAGCAAACATCAATGAGAGATAAGGTGCCGAGGACAAAATGCACACGTGTTTGGAGTTGAGTGACAGAGTGGATGGCAAGGATGCTGAGCAAGTTCCCCACCGTGGTGACAATGCACATGGTGAGGAACAGGGCAAAGAGTGGCTTCTGGTGCTCAGGCCATGAGGAGAGTCCCAGGAGGATGAATGCAGAGAGACACTGCCAGTTTGGCTGGCCCTAGTCATGATCCTGCAGTACACTAATGAATGTAGAAAGTCCTAGTGTAGGGACCCCAGGGGCGCCTGAACAGGGACACACCCTGGCAATATGGCGCCCTTCCTGGTTCTTCTCCGCAGTTAACAAGTTCGCTGGCGCCAACACCCAAGCCCACCCGCGCCAAACCTCAGCCAGTCACAGGTCAAGGCTCACCTCCTGCCCAGCCCCGTCCAATCAGTTACCGCCCCGTCCACTCTCTCTCCCGCCCGGAGCACAGCACCCTATAAATTTACGCGCAGTCCTTGAATAAAGCGGAACTTCTCTGGCGAACTGTCAGCTCGGGTCCTGTTGCCTTATCAGCTCGGTCTGTCTGCCCTTTCACCTAGAATTTTCAATTTAACAAGTTTCGATTTATTCCTATGTCTCCTAGGATTCCTATAAATGGTCCATGATTCTATCTTCCCTTCCACAGTCCACAAAAATAAAAATAAGTTGAGCGATAAGTAAAGTTTAACCTGTGCTAAATGCAGGGACATCAGCACGTGGATTTCCCTTCAGAAAGAATCCCAGGTGGACCTCAGTGACCCGCACTTCTCTAGTTCCTCATCAGTAGTATTCAGATATGGCAGGTTGAGGCTCATCTCCCTACTCTCCTTGCAAAGAAAAGAAAACAAATAAATAAAAAAACCCCAAACAACTAAGTGAACCAGGTAAATACAAAGGCCCACAATGTTTATAGTCCCCTTTCAGAGCCAACATTTTCATTCAAACCTTGCAAAAGGTATGTTGCAAATGAACCTATTTATTAAAACATTCCTACATGTTGGGGATCTATGCATTCACAGTTATTCAACACCATGTATTAAATACTCACTGGTAACCCGACCCTGGGATTACAAAGATGACTAATTCTCAGTTCCTATTCTTAAGGTTGTTGCAGTCTAGTGGAGCAGAAAACCTTTTTTTTTTCCCCTTTTACCCTCTCTTTTCTTTAATTAATTCGTTTTTAAATTCACATGTATTAATTGTACAGAGTGTCTTTGAATACATGTATATAATGTGTGATGATCAAATCAGGGTAATTAGCATATGCATCATCACCAAAATTTATCATTCCTTTGCAACGAGAGCGTTTGAATTCCTCTCTTCTAGCCATTTGAACACTTACTTCTCCTCCCCTCCCTAGCCTCTAGTAACTACAATTCTACTCTCTACTTCTAAAAGCTCAACTTTTTGTTTCTTTTTTAGCTCCCACATATGAGTGAGAAGTTGTAGTATTTATCTTTCTGTACCTGACTTATTTCACTTATAACGTCTTCCAGGCTCATCCATGTTGCTGTGAATAACAGGATTTCATTCTTTTGTACGGCTGAGTAGTATACCATTGTGTATGCGTACCTCATTTTCTTTATCCATTCATTTGTTGATGGACACCTAGGTTGATTG
>NW_007726858.1:532053-533037 GCF_000696425.1 Galeopterus variegatus
GTGATGGATGCATTAGAAAGCCACATAGCATAATGTACCGTTTTTGCTAAAGCATACATTTAAAAATTAGCTCCTTCACATTCTGGCTTTGTGGTCTTAGGCTGGTTCCCTGACATTGCTGATTGCTGTTGTCCTCATCTATGATACGGGGGTGGTAACTACCTCCCCACTCTACCTCCTATTCCTCCTTCTCTCCTTCTTGCTTTATTTCTTCCTTTCCTTCCTGCCAAAACCCTCTTGCCATCAAAATCCTCCTCCCTGTCAGGTGTCTCTGGATGTTCTGAAAGCAACTGTTGTATTTTTTTTTTGTAAAATCTTGCAGCTTTTATATTTTTCATAGTTTGACCACTCTTCACCTGAGTTTGTGAGACTTCACAGGAGAAACATTTATTTGAGCTTTGTATGATGTGAAAATGAATATGCAATTAAGGCAAATAATAACAGTCATGCCTAAGATACATTGAATCCTTACTATGTATCAGGCACTGAGCTAAATACTTTGTGTATATTACTCAAAACAACCCTCTGAGCTAGTTCTCAACACTATTCCCTTTTAACAGATAGGAAAACCAAAGTTCAAGTTGTTAAGTGCTTTTCTCAAGTCTGGCAGGGCCAGAGACTGTACACCAACCAGAATGGGTCTAAACATAAAACACCTCCTGATGTTTTAGCAAAGCTTCAAGTGTTTATGCCAGAAACCAATGTGCAGGAGCACTATTTTTCAATGTGAAATTTTTCTACCTTAACATTTTTATTCCAGTGACTGACAAGTTTTCCAAATCAATGTTGCATAGAGTCCCTTACCATAATTCCTGGAGACAGGGCCTCTCTCAAGCTTCACGTCGATTGGGGGCTGCATTTTTAGGGTGCTGTGGGAGGGCAGAGGGAAGCACTCAGGATGTACAGACAGAAGATGGGGGTTCGAATCCTAGCTCCACCATCCACTTGCAATATCTTTGGCAAAGTCACTGCTCTGAGTTTGAC
>NW_007726858.1:533492-535904 GCF_000696425.1 Galeopterus variegatus
GAATCCTAGCTCCACCATCCACTTGCAATATCTTTGGCAAAGTCACTGCTCTGAGTTTGACTTTCCTCATATGTAAGATAAAATAAAATCTGCTTGTAGTGCTCTCTAGAGAAAAGTAAAGAACATGCATGAAAAGCAGTTTGTAAACCACAAATGCAACATGTTAGAGGGATGACTCTGATAAATGTCTGGTAAGGAAGAGATGAGTAGCAAGGGAAGGAGAGGCTGAGCTAGACTAAATGCAGAGGAAAATGGAAAGGACTTTTGGCTCTTGTCAAAGCCAGCATTTCTCACCTAGATTATTGCAGGATTGTCCCAGTGATGTATTTGCTGTTTCCATATTCCCTCTTAACCTCCTCTCACATCCATGCTCTGCACTGCATCTATCATGATCTTTTAACAGTAAACATTTGATCATCTAACTTGCTAAGTTGAAGTCCTTGTTAGTTTTCTAGGGACGCTGTAACAAAGTACCATAAACCCAGATGGTTTAAAATAATAGAAATTTATTCTCTCACAGCTCTGAAGGTGAGGAGTCCAAAACCAAGGTGTCAGCAGGGTGGGTTCCTTACGAAGGCTCTGGGGGTGAGTCTGTCTCATGCCTTCCTCCTAGCTTCTGATGGTTGCAGGCAATCCTTGGTGTTCCTGGGCTTGTAGACCCATCACCTTAACCTTTGCTTCTGTCTTCACATGGCCGTCTTCCCCTGTGTTTTTCTCTGTGCCTTCAGGAGGTATTCTCCTCTCTGTGTCTGTGTTCAAATTTCTCCCTTTTTATAAGGACACCAGTCATTGGAATAGGGCTCAGGTTAATCCAGTATGACCTCATCTTAACTCGATTTCATCTACAAAGACCCTATTTCCAAATAAGGTCACATTCTGAGGTTCTGGGTGGGCATGAGTTTTGAGGGGCTCCTCCTCAATCCAGTACAAAGTTCCTCTTTATTTGATGAATATCTCTGGCTTCCCACTCCCTGGGATAAACGCTAGTTAGCTCCTCTCCAGCTGAATCCCATGCCTACTCCCCCCAGGGGCTTCAACCAGCTCCTCAAAGGCGTCAGGCTTCTTCCTACATTGGCTCATGATGGTCCTTGTCTTTTTCTGTTATCTTTTGGAGATCAGCTCAGCCATCACTTTTCTGGACCAAGTCACTCTATTACCTGCTCTCATACAACTTTGTTTCCTTCTTTTATAGCTCTTATCACAGTCTATAATTGCTCATTTGTGTGATTAATATTTGTCTTCTCCTTGACATAATACACAGGGATCCTACTTCCTTTACCTTACTATTATACCCCCGTAACATAGTGTCTGGCACATTGTGCATGGTCAGTAAATATTTGTTGAGGAAATGAAGCCATGGCATTGAAGTTGGAGACACCTCAAGGTACAAGCCAGAGTTGCTTGTTAAACTGCAGGTGGTGTCTATGCAGCATATTCCTAATTTGCCTATCTGCATAGAACTTGTGCCTGAGATTCCTGACGGGAGGTGGGCTAATCTTTGCTCTGGTCCTGTGTTTACCTGAGCTACAAACACAGACACACATTTCCCTTGATTCCTCATCTTCCGTCATTTCCTGTACTCAACCTATGGTTATATTCTGGAGAGTTTTCCCCTGCAGTGTTTCTCATCCTGCCATCTTCTCTCTTACTCAGCTATCACTGCCCTCATGGAGACCTTTATCATCTCTTCCCACCAAACCAGTCTTCTTGCAGACAAGACCGTCTCCTCTCAATCCATTCTCTACACCGTAGGCAGATCAGTCTTTCTAAAATGCAAGTTTGAATACTCATTGTATTAGTTTGCTAGGGCTGCCATTATCAAGTACCACAAGCTGAGTGGTTTGAACAGCAGACAGTTCTAGAGGCTAGAAGTCTGAAATGGAGGTGTTTCGGGGTTGGTTCCTTCTGAGGGCTGTGAGGGAAGGATGTGTTCTGGATCTCTCTCCCTGGCTTGTAGATAGCTGTCTTCTCCCTGTGTCTCTTGACATTGTCTTCCCTTATGCATTGCTTTTTTGTGTCCAAACTTCCCCCTTTTCTAAGAATACCAGTTGTGTGCGATTAGTATCCACCCTAATGACCTCATTTTAGCTCAATTATATCCGTAAAGGCCTCGTCTCCAAATAAGGCCACATTCTGAGGTATTAGGGATTAGGACTCCAACATATCTTTTTTGGGGGGACACAATTTAACCAGAATAATTTCTTTCTGCTGCATAAGTCTCCCCATTACCTGCAGACTTAAGGCCAAACTCCTTCCTGTGGCTTCCTGGGCTTCCTGTGATGTGGCTCCTACTGGGCTCTGCAGCCTCCTCTCTTGCTTTTCTCTCTATCCTCCTGCATTTCATGCTCCAGTTGTAGCCATTTCTTGCTTCTTCTAGCCTTGGGAACTCACTGTTTGCCTTTCTGTAAATGC
>NW_007726858.1:536402-538499 GCF_000696425.1 Galeopterus variegatus
TTGTAGCCATTTCTTGCTTCTTCTAGCCTTGGGAACTCACTGTTTGCCTTTCTGTAAATGCCCATTCCCCCTGTCTGTTAGCCCTGATGATTGGTCCTTCCCTTCAGGCTCAGACTAGATATCACCCCCCTTTGGAAGCCAGACCTGATGTTCCTCCACCAATTCTGGACCAGGCACCCCTCTCGCATGCACAATATGGGAATGAATCATCATACTTACAACTCTGTCCTCCCCGTGAGACTGTGAGCTGCCCAACTATGAGGACTGCATCTGGTTGCCTGTTACACTGCTCCACCTGGCACAGTGCCTAGAACATGATAGTCCCTTGATAAATATTTTCAGAATGAAAGAATGCCTGGATGGTCATTTAGGATTTTGAACAGATGTAAGGAGGAAATGCAATGGACCTCAAGCCACTGTCTAAAGAGCAGAACTCTCTTGAAGTCACGGTGGGTAGGGCAGAGACCAGCTGGGCCCGACGGGAGCCCTCTCCTTGAAGGTGCCTCTTGGCTTCTTAATACTTCAACTTTAAAACAGACTTTTAGAAACTCTGAGCTGGAGAAATTCTTTGAGATTATGGAGTCCAACTCCCTCATTTTAAAGGTGGGAGAAATTGACACCTGACAGGAGAAAGCACCTTAACTATCATAACACATTTATTATTAGGGCCAAGACTGGAACCCTCTTGGCTTCTCCATGAAGAGAGAAATGCCATGCCTGATATAGAGGTCATATCGCATGGAAGTTAAGAGAATAGGCTCTTGTCCACTTTCTAGATATGTGGTCCTGCCCCTCATCAGGTAAGTGGTCTAGGGCAAGTTTAACTTTCCTGTGATACAATTTCCCCATCTGTAAAGTAGGAATAATGGGAGTGCCTGCGTCATAGAGTTTTGGGGAGGACTCAATGAATAAAAACATGTAAAAGCACAATGCCTGGTAGGTGGTCAGCATCACTACCCCCAAATGTCAGCTATTTACTATGAGATAGAGACAAATATTTTAGTAAAGTAACTAACAAGTTGTGGTTAAGTTTTGGAAGTCTGCCTGGTCTGCACTTAGGTTAACCAAACATGTGAAAACCAAAGGCTTAGTCACAGTGACCACCCACTCCTTTTTGTACACACAGATATGGCTTAATTTTGTTCAGTTAATTTGGACAATAACACATGGGTAACCCTTTCCTGATTCACTGATGTCTTATCGAAACACTCAAAATTATTTTTGCCAATGTTTGATTCATGGACTCTTTGGAACTCACTGCTGTCCCCTGGAGGGCAGTGTGGGAGGCATACCTGATGGGCGTGGACTGTAAAGGTGGCTGTTCAGTTGTGGCTGCTGCCTATGCTGTCGTCTCTCCAGAAGCAGGTTTTTTCGTGCCATGTCTGCAAATTTATTCACAATCCACACTTCAGCCAAAGGCTCCAGCCTCTTGACATTTCCCCCTCATTGCCTAGAGGACAAGGAGTACAGGAGAGGGGACCAGACCCTGGTCGACAGGGGTAATAGGTTTTCCTGTCTCATTCCCTACCTCTGGTCCTCAGCACCATCCTGACTCCTCATTTCAGGAGATAGAGTCACCCAGAGCCACTGAGGTGAGGACTTACGTGATCTGGAGACCTCCCCCAGCCTGTAATCTTTTGACCTTCCTTTGACAGTCCTTGGGGACCTCTGCACTCTGAAAGGAACAGGCTGTCCTCTCTCCTTGCTGTTCGGTTACGGATTTCTGCTTTGTGCCTTCTGCAAATTTAGAAAGCAAAGCATAGCACAAGAGGATGGAGAATGTCAGTGCCTCTTCCCCAGTGTTGAGACTCTTTCCAGACCCTCCTTGGATTCATGGTCTCATCTCCTAGGTGTGACTCAGCTTCCTCATCTGTAGGTGACTAAGGCTGAGTGGTGGGTGTTTTGGAAGATGAGGATGTTTATAGAAGTAAACTGCTATTTTGTTTTACGGTGTGGGATAGATTAATATTGGGGAAAGGGACAACAGTTTTCAGGTAATGGAAAGATGTGGTTTGTGCTGTGTGTGTGTGTGTGTGTGTGTGTGTGTGTGTGAGAGAGAGAGAGAGAGAGAGAGAGAGAGAGAGAGAACACACAGAG
>NW_007726858.1:539499-543513 GCF_000696425.1 Galeopterus variegatus
CGGCAACGGATCGCAACCCTCAGTGTCGCGCCCGCACCGGACCGGGACCGGCAACGGGATCGCAACCCTCGGTGTTGCTCCCACACCTCGCTCAGCCAGCGAGCGGGAACCGGTCTGTATGTGGGATCCGAACCCTCGTCGGGAGCGCCACTGCGCTCCCAAGTGGCACACTGTAGCAGTGCGCCACCGGGCCGGCCCCTATATATTTATTTTCAATTGACAAATAATTGTATATATTTATGGGGTATGATGTAGTGTTTTGATAAAGGCATACACTGTAGAAAATTAAGCTAATTAATATATCTAACACCTCACCTACTTATCATTTAAAAATAATTCTTTTTTAAAAAGTTTTATTTAATTTTTCAATAAAAATTAATTGGGCAAATGATTAATATAATGCATCACCTCAAATACTCATTTCTTCGGGTGAGAACATTTAAAATCCACTCTTTTAGCTATTTTGATATATACAATGCATTACTATTAACTGTAGTCACTGTGCAATGGATCACCAGAACCTATTCCTCCTGTTTAACTCAAACTTTGTACCCTTTGACCAACAGCTCCTTTTTCCTTGTCCACCCCCCACCCCCAGCCTCTGGTAACTACCTTTTACTCTCTACTTCTATGAATTTGACTTTTTAAGATTCCACATAAAAGTGAAATCATGCCGTATTTGTTTTTCCGTGCCTGGCTTATTTTACTTGGCATAATATCCTCTAGGATCATCCCTGTTCTTGCAAATGACAGAATTTCCTGCTTTAAAAAATAATTTTTAATGTAATAACTTCTATAATATTGATGCAAAAATTAGGCATTTTAAAATTCTGCGACCACTGGACTGCTAGCATCCAATGAGGAGCTGGAATTCCTTCCCAATAATTACATCAAAACATGACTATATTCCCTTACAAGATTTCTGTTATACCTTTTCTAGTTAAACTATTCTCCCTCCCTTTTTTCTCATTATCACTTACATTTTAATAGGCTTCAAACAGAGGCATTCAGTTGCATATATCACTTTTCTAAAGGTAAATTTACTTCTTTCAAAAAAATTAAAAAATAAAATAAGTTTACTTTCTTCTCTGGCTGATAAATCTCCATGGGTATTACATCAATTGGAGGTTTTAGTTTGACTTCTCAAAATTTCTTTTTATTCTGGCAGCCATTTTATACCTATGTTTCATTTTTACTTATTTCTGTAACTCACTCTACAAATTTTTTATTACACCATATACCTGTGGTGGAGAGATTATAATAATGTTTAACACATTAGTTATAGTCATTTCAAGTTCCTAACCTTTTTAAGCAAAAACACCATTTTCTCAAACACACATTTCCCATAATTGGTGTAATTACTAGAGGTCATTGCTCAGCAAACTGTAGGTTCTATCTGGCTTGGGGACATAATTATACTTTGTCCACCAAGGAATGTGTTTTATACTAACTCAAGCACCAGGTATCATTGTGGAGCACTGTACCTCTATCTCCCATGGGGATGATTCAGAGTTGATCTCTATCTGTTCAGACTCTGCCAATGTTGGAGTGAGCAGGACTGAAGCCATGTTGGGACCTAAAATCACATGGGTTGTAGGTGAATTTTGAAAGGACACAGGTTTTTTTTTGGCATGCATTTCTCTGAGTTCCATCTTTCCCATGGTTATTTTATATTTTGAATCTCGGTTATCAGAGTTGATCTCTATCTGTTCAGACTCTGCCAATGTTGGAGTGAGCAGGACTGAAGCCATTTTGGGACCTAAAATCACATGGGTTGTAGGCGAATTTTGAAAGGACACAGGTTTTTTTTTGGCATGCATTTCTCTGAGTTCCATCTTTCCCATGGTTATTTTATATTTTGAATCTCGGTTATGGGGCAAGATGTACATCATATACATGAGTATAAAATTTTCCAGCCAGCCTGATGATGCAAACTAGCAGACCCTGGGAAACCAAGGAATACATCAGTAAAGCTATGCTGATTGCACCCCTCCAGCAGGACCATGAGATAACAGCAGGGATGGAAGCAGAAACCAGAGTGTACTTGAGACCTTGCATGAAGCCTTCATGGCTCACATCCCCCTTCCTCCTGCCTTTCCCACCTTCCATGCCCTCAACCCCCTCTTTAAAAACCCCTCAGTAAATCTGAGTCCTTGAGATGGCTTTAGCCTGTCCATTCTCCTTCAAATTTACTGGAGAGATGGATTAGCCTAACATCTCTCCTTAAGTCATTGGTATTCCTGAGTAAAAGCTGACTTCCATTTTCACCAATGTTTGACTTTTGAGTGGTTTGCTTTTGTCTGGGGGCAGGCAGCCGGACCTGTGTATCTGGTAATACCAATTGTATAACAGAGAGCCAAAGCTCCTTTCTACTTTTTGACACTGTCACTCTGAGGGAGTAGCAGTAAATACCATGCTTACCAGTAATCTTACCGTATGCCATAGTTTAGGCTGCCTATGGTGTTCCACACACGTACCCCCTCTTGCCTGAGCCTGCAGCACAACTGGCTACTGCAGTTTAAATAGATCGGATGCTATTGCTATCAACATGGCAATGGTTCTGTCATTGTTGGGAGTATGTATTCTTGCCCAGAGTTATTGACAAGTAAGATACTAAATCAGTTTAGTAAAATGCATAGTCCATTCAAACACTGCTTCATCATATTTCTGGGCCAAATGTCAAGTTCAGCCAGTTTCCTAGAAGAAGACTCCCTCTTGTGGCCATGTAGACCACAGTGGCATGTCTTCAGGAAAGACATTTCTACTTGACTCAACACAATTAATTGAGTTCTCAACCTCCTAAGTCCCTCCTAGTACTGTGGACCATGTTGGCTGTGTGATCACAAGTGTTGCTGCCATGAATATTTGTGGCGCAAGCCTAAATCAAGTAAACTATGCACACCAAAAAAGTGTTGTGGTCCTCAAGAGATTGCAGGGTGAGCTCATCTAATTCCCAGGTGCCATTCAGTTCAAGTATCTCATAATTATTGTTTTTGAAAGTTCCAGGGTACAATCATCATTTATATGTGACAACCATGATGTGCCAATATTCCCCTCTTGGACATCATTGTGATTCCTTGAATGCACATTTGTATTGTTTTCCAAATACATTGATATCTGCTCTAGTTAAAAGAACAATCTAGACTCCAGTATACTAGGCAGACAAGAGCAGTGTTTCTCTTTCATACCCAGGTACTTGCTTTAACAATGGGTGTCATTCTGGCTTATAGCAACATAACATAGCATCTGTTAGCTGACAGTCACAGTATATCCAGTGAGGTTCAAAGGCAGAAATCCTTTTAGCACTACAGAGAATAAGCATGATAAATATAACAAAATATGACTAAAACAATAATCCCAATCTACTACTATTTAGGCAGGTCATCAAGGAAGTCTGATGTCTTCTCTCCAAATCTCATACGTAAGATCTCAGGTAATTGTAGTGTGATTTCAGTTCAATTCTCCTTATCAGGGGTCCTGGGGCATCTTCCTGTATTGACCATGAGTCAGTACCATATAGGACAGAAACAGCTAAGAATATCATTCTTGTGCTCTGAAATACTATCCAGAGAAAAGAATGATGACACCCTTCAGAGCATTATTTCCCATTGTATCATCTCTTTTCACCTGCCACAGTTCCCCCGCTCTTTCCATTTATTATCTGTTTTAACCAGACTGAGCTTCTCTGGTTCAGCTGTGCTGCCCTTAGTCGGCACGTAGCAGGATTGGGCTTTCCAGAACTGCTTGTGTCCATTTCCAGGAAGAAGGCATAGGGTTAGAAAAACAAAGGATGATTTCTCTTCAAGATTGTCTTCACTATTCTGGGTACTTTCCATTCTGATTTAAACTTTTGAATTGACTTGTCGATTTCCATAAAGAGCATGTTTGAATTATTATTTTTGTTTTCAATAAACTTTTTATCTTAGATTAGTTTTATTTTTTTCATTAAATTTTTATTTTGTCAATATACAATGTATATGATTATTATGGCCCATCACTGACACCTCCCTCCCT
>NW_007726859.1:0-27116 GCF_000696425.1 Galeopterus variegatus
TTGGCCTTAAGTCTTGGGATTTGGGGAGCAGCCTTCTTGACCCTGCCCCATGACTTGCGTCATGGGCTGGAGCTGAGCATCTCCTGCTTGACAGCTCAGGTGTGCCCAGCCAGCCAGATGCACGACAAGACTCATCCTCCTGTCCTTTTCGCAACCTCGCTGTTGGGTCGTATCTGGAGGACATCTTTTTTTAGGACTTTAAACTTATTTTGGTGGCAACAAGGAGTTTTCTGCCCCATAATGTTGACCAAGCTCTTCTCTTTTGAAACTAGGATCTGGCAACCATTGATTTATTTCTTTAAAAATTTTGTTCTGGAAATAAAGTGATATAAATAAAGAGAAAACCTCACTAGAAAGCCCTTTTACCCAGAAACCATCTGTCAACATTTTGCCTAATTTTATTTTAGTATTTTCATTCATGTTAATGAGAACATACAGTAAATACAATTTGCATCCTGCAGTTTTCTCTTACCATCGTGTTATGAGCATTTCCTCAGTCAATAAAGTGGAGTTTGAGTGCCCATGCAATATTTTTATAGAGATGAGTCGTAAGAGTCCCTTCCTTCATGTTGGACATTAAACTTGCTGCCAATTTCCGAGTGCTGTAAATAACACCACAATGGATCGGCCACAAATGTGCTAGCTCCTTATGACTGAAGTCTGCCTTGCTGATGCTTGGGCGTGTCTGACGGCTTTGAGAGAGGGAGACGGGGGCGTAGGGAGGAGGGGAGAAGGGTGTTTCAGAGTTGCTGTTGTCTTCGACGTGAGGAGTGGAGGGTGCTTTACTCTCTCCATCTATCCTCAGAGCGGTTGCAGGAGCTGGGTTCACAGACATGGGGCTGAGGCCTGGGCACGTGCAGGAACGTGGCTCTCAAGCACACAGCCAGTCAGTGGCTGTGTTGGGACTTGATCTTGGGTACATTGGCTACCTGTTGGCTTGTCCCTGGCCACTGTGCTGCTGGGAGGCAGAAAGAGCAGAGTCTGTGGGGTCTGGGACAGGCTGCAGGAGCCATTGGGCCCCCCACCAAGAAGGGGTGGTCAGATCACAGGGGCTGGGTGCTTGTCTGCAGAGAACCCAGGCATATTAGTCTGTTTCCGTTGCTTATAACAGAACACCTGAAACTGGATAATTTATAAAGAACTAAAATTCATTTCTTACAATCGCAGAGGGTGGGAAGTCCACAGTCCAGGGAACACATCTGGTGAGGGCCTTGTTGGTGGGTGGTGACTCTTCACAGCAATGCAGGGTGTCACATGGCGAACGGTTTGAGCAAGAGAGAGCTCATCTTGTCACTCGCTCTCTGTATAAAGCCATCAGAACAACGGTCATGACCACCCATTGAACCATCGACTTATTACTCCATGAACGGATCAATTGTTCACTAGGGTGTGGTCCTTATGTTCTAATCACCTCCTAAAGGCCCTGCGTTTTAGTCACCCAAATAGCATTTCCCACCCTCTAACACCATTGCCATGAATTTCGGGGGGACATTCAAGCCACAGATGGAGCCCGCCTGGGGGCTTGGAGGACGGGAGTGGCCTGGCCGGGCGAACAGGCTGAGCGTCACCGGGATTTCCAGGCGTCTTTGCTGGAAGCAGAGCCCTGGAGCCAGCTGCGTCAGCTCCTGTGTGTCCACCGCTCTGCTCTCCACTCCTAATAAATCCGAACTGGAGTTTTTGAGCTTTATACTCATATATATGAAGTGGGGTTCTTACCAGGCCTGTCAGGAAGATGGAGAAGGGAGGGTGAGAAGGAGAGGTGAATCCTAGGAATTTGGGCTATTTTTACACACATCCTCATTATTCTAGAGCTTGCAGGTCACTGGTACCAGAGGAGAATTCTGCAGATGTGACAGCTGGTGTTAAAACAATTAGGCTCAAAATGACAGCCAAGGGGTTTGTGTGTCTCTGTGTGTCTCTGTGTGTGTGTCTGTGTCTTTGTGTCTGTGTGCGTGTGTGTCTGCACGTGTGTGTGTGTTCGTGTGTGTGTCTGTGTGTTTGTGTGTGTGTGTGTATGTATTTGTGTGTGTGTGGGGGGGGATGTCTGCGCTTCATCCTTCTCCTCTGTATGTTGCTGGAAGGTTTTCAGGGGATGTTTTGTGCGGGGCCAGCTGCCTCAGGGGGAGGACAGTGATCTTAGAGGGGGCCGCTGAACCGTATCTCAGGAGAGCTGGTGACCCCACGCCCATTCTGTGGCCTCCCCTCCCTGGACTCAGCCTTTTTATCTTTAAAGTACGGGGAGATTGGGGCCTCTGCCAATCCCCCTCAGCCCCAGGGCACATCCATGCTTGGGGCTGCAGATGCCCTGGGATGCTCTTTGACGGTCATTGTGAAGTCCCTTTCCAGGCGCCCCCACTGGCCCTGATCATGCGTGACATCTGCTCTAGAGTGTAAGGCAGGGCTGCATGTTGACATGAAGTTCCCTGGGAAGCACAGAGACAGCTTTGTCCAGCTTCTCGTCCTTCGTGATCTCCTGCACTCTCCCCTATCTGGGCCCAACCTGCCTCTGCCTTTCATTTCCTGGGTCTTCCCACCCAATGTTCTTTACCCACCACACCCTCATCACTCTCCATCCCCCTACAGGTGGCCGCATCTCTGGGCCATCGGAGGCGCTGTTCCCTCTGCCTGGAGTGGCCTCTGCTCGACACCCCACCCCTGTCCTCTTCCAGAGAGAGCAGTTCTACACGCGATACCTTAATCATTTTTCTCTTGCGGCGTCTCACAGCTGGGAGGAGGAGGCCGGGTGTATGGTGTACTCTGGGCAGAGGTGGCCCCAGACTCTGGACCATCCATGCGGCTCATGCCCCGGCCCTTCCACTCATGAGCTATGGGGCCTGGGTCTGTTTGTGCTCTGTCTCCTCAACCTGCACCACAGAGATAACAACAGAGCTCCGCCCGCGGGGTCGTTATGAGGATTGAATGAGCTAAAACACACACACTCTTGGAACAGCACATGACACAGGAAGGAATAGATATCTCAAGGGACCGTCATGGTTATCACCCTCGGCACAGCATGGTGGCCAACACATCGCAGGAGCGTCTCCCCAGGAGTCTTCATTGAGTGGAGTCATTTGTATAGAGCACATGTAAAAGATGGGAGGGTCAGTGTAGATGAGGCAGTTTGAGAAGTACGAGGACATTGGGTGTCCTTCTGAGAAAGAAAGTGCATGCAACGAGACAGGCTGTGTGTGTGTGCACGCGTGTGAGTGTGTGTGCACATGCATGTGGGCGTGTGGGCATGCGTGTGAGTGTGTGCGCACATGCATGTGTGCGTGTGGGCATGTGTGCGCGTGTGTGAGTGTGTGCGCACATGCATGTGTGCGTGTGGGCGTGTGTGCGCGTGTGTGAGCGTGTGCGCACATGCATGTGTGCGTGTGGGCGTGTGTGCACGCGTGTGAGCGTGTGTGCACATGCTGGTGTGTGTGGGCGTGTGTGCACGCGTGTGAGTGTGTGTGCACATGCTGGTGTGCGTGTGGGCGTGTTGGTTGGTGAGGAAAGAGGGCGAGTTAGAGGCAGACTCTTCCTTCACTAAGGCCAGTTCCTTTCTTATGACCCAGAGCAGTCTTCATACACAAGGGCACTTTAAAAAGTTCATGGAAAGACTTATATCATCTTTTTATTCTGTTTCTCCACCATCTTTTTGAAATGCCCTCATATAAACACGAGCACATGCACACACACACACTTCGGTTTACGCCATCTCTACGCACAGAAGACAAGCGGCTGAGAGAACGGGGCTGGGGTGCGGTGCTTTATTCTTCTTCCAAGAAGAAAATTGCAAAGACAACCTGTAACTGGAAAAGTTTTATTTCTTGCTCTCAGCAGCATGGAGAGGTGCCCCATCCCTTCTCACCTAACTTCTGTATGTAAGAATGTAAGAAAAAGGAGGAGAGAATCTAGAAAAGCAACTCAAAGGCTTTCTTCAAATTAGTTGGAGGTAGTCAGAAAATATTGTCAGCAGAGGACAGAAGAGACTGATGCAGGATTAAGTGCCTGCTAGAGCTTTTGACACCCATTAATATGCAGCCTAAGAGGCCCGCTGTCCTGTGCACCCCAGAAATGCCTCTTAGTAGAATATGAAAAATCGCAGTGTGTTACAAGGGAATATTTTAGCCAATATCTATGAAAAATATTATTAATCTGGGAAGTTGATAATAGATGATGATTAGTGAAGAGAAGTATTTCATTCTTAAGGCATCGCTTCTTATGAAAGCACTCTCTCTGTGTATATCTCCATGGATCTGTAGGGTAGGATCCCAGCACTTTAGCACTGAAAGGAGTTTTAGAGAGGATCTATTTCAAGCCCCTCTTATCACGTAGATGAGGAAGCTGAGGCCCGAGAGGAGGTGACTTGCCCAAGGACACAGGGCCAGTGGACACTTTCATCTGATTCTTTCACATTCGCTCAGGCCTCACCCAGCTGGGACAGTGTTCACCAAAGAGAAGAGACATCGTCAAAGAGATTCCAACCCTTGGCACTAAATGAACTAAGGGGAAGGTGTGACCTGTAGGTGATTCACGCTGGTGTGTTTGGGCTGCTGTAACAGAACACTGTGGACTGGGGCTCATAAACAACAGATACCTACTTCTCGTGGTCTGGAGACTGGGAAGGCCAAGGTCACGGCACGGGCAGAGCTGGTGTATGATTAGGACCCACTTTCTGGTTCATTGATGGCACCGTCTTGCTGTGTCCTCACATGGTGGAAGGGGCCTGGGAGCTCTCAGGGACCTTTTATAAGGTCACTTATCCCATTCGTGAGGGCTCCACCCTCATGACCCAATCACCTCCCAAAGGCCCCGCCTCCTAATACCTTAGGGGTTGAGTTCAACATATGAATTTTGGGTCAACAAAGATATTCAGACCATAGCAATGTGCTGCATAGAGATGTATGATCTCTTTATCCCATTAAACAGTGGAATAACATACTAATTCTAGTCATTGGGACCCTGTCATGATGGTCCAGCTCTCTCATTCCCAGCAGCGTTAGCCGCGGAGAGCACAGGCACGGGAGGAGAGCTCTGGGACAGGACTGACCTCTGCAGGGCACCTGTGTAGGTGTGGCACTGAATCCTCACAACCCCTGCAGGAAGCAGGGCGAGGCCCATCCCTGGCCCTGCCCTTGTCCCAGGGCTCAGCCCCTGCTCCGTCGCTTCTGGCCACATGGGTTGCTGGTGCTGAACATAATCCAGGCTGGGATAAAAGTCGTTCTAATTATCTCAGAGAGTAGCCTGATCTATGGTGGCTGGTAAGGAGAGAGATGATTTGGCCAAGAGTAGATTAAAGCTCCCGGCCCCTCCAATAGAGCCCTGGTGGTGGAACAGGGATCTGTTCTCACCAGCATTGATGTTCCCGTGTAGTTGCCCAGAGACCAACCCTGTCTGGAGGCAGAAGTCAGGCTTGGTCCAGAGGCTCTTGAGAGCAGGCCTTTCTCCACAGCGTGGCAGGGGTACAGTTAGGTAGCTGTGCCCAGATGCGTCTTCCTGCAGAGGAAGTCTCCTTGGCTTTCCTAGGACTCTCAGGGCTGAGTGATTTCCTACAGAGCCCAGAGACCTGATCCAATGGTGCTGTATTGCAGCCATAATGCAGGGAGCCCTTTCCTTAGGATTTGGGGACCTCCAGGCCCTCAGCTGTGGAGACCATCACATGGAAACAACCTGAGAATCCTGAGGAAACCAATTATGGGGCGTGTGGGATGCCCTGAAATCCCTGTCTTAAAAGGTGTCCCAGAGAGTGGCTGGGAGGATCCCCTGGGCCCCCCTGGCTCCCCCAGCCCCTGCCAAGCCCGCCTCTCTCCTCTCCCTGGCCAAGGCTCCTCTTCCTCCATCCATTCCACCCTCTAGTTTGTCACAGCCTCCATAGGAGGCAGCTTTCCTGATTTCTAGTTTAGCCTTGCAAGTTAACACCCCAAATTTAACAGCTCACAAATGGATTTTTCCTGCCCCCGCCTCCTGCCAGCAGACGCTGATCATGAATACAAGCATGCTCTCCTCTAAGTGCATGCGGCAGGGTCCGTAACAGATGAGGCTCCACGTGACGCTGGTCTAGCCTGCATCCCGCGTGCCGTGCCGTGGGCTGTCTCAGACGGTGCTGTCTGCACAGGAGGAGGCTTGCCGCAGGCTGCTGACGTGGCTCGGCGGTTGAGCTTGTCTCTTTAGGTGGCCTTTATAAGACGTGCCTTGTGACAGAGGACTTGTCCTCTGTGTCCCTGCCCCATGTTTTTGCTGTCCTGCTGTCCTTTTCCTGGGGAGGCGTCACGTGCTTTGGAATTGGACCGATTTTTATTTGCATTCCGGCTCTATTATCTGTGAGTTCTGTGAGCTCAGACCTGGTAAAGGAGTCCTCTAGTCAGTGTTCTCATCTGTAAAGTGGGTGTGGTTTTATTCCTCAGCCGCTCTGCTGGTTAGATGGAGTAATGTGTGTCTGTGTGGGGAGCAGGCACTCAATTAGATTAGTGTCCTAAGCCTCTGAGGCGCCCAAAAGTGGAGACAATGTGGGAATAGCACATCAGCAGCTTCCAGCTCTGAGCGTGGAGTCCAGTTCCCAGATTTGGTTCTTAGAGCAGATGTGACCTCCTGTAGAGTGCACCTCTGCCCTTCCTCTGGCATGGAGTTTTCCTGCTGGTCCCCTACTAACTCTGAACTATGTGATGTCCAGATCCCGACTAGGCCCAAGCCCAAGCCCCCAGAGCCACATGAGAAGTGTCAGACTCCAGAGGACCTAGCTGAGTGCCATCCTCAGGAGAGAAGTGGGCCTGGATCCCCCACCCCCAGCCCAGCTGCCCCTGAAGACAGTGCGCTAACTCACAATGACAGGGTCTGAAGGTATGCGGCAAGCTTAGGCTTGATTCAGATTGGTGCTGATTTCCCCAGGGCTTTGTTTCTTAGGAGCCCTCGGCAGGGTGACGGTAGGCAGCCACTGCATTGTGGTTGTGGCAGAGGGATGTCAGCTCACTGCTGGGGGTGGGGGGTCCAGGCGAGAAGCTGGCAGGGCTTTCAGGAGACCAGCCGAGGGGACTGCATTTTCTAGTAGGTTCCAGTTATAGCAGGTAAGTGACACGTCAGACAGGACCTAGGTTTTATGGGAGGGGCAGACCAAGGCTTAGAGGACATAGCGGTTTGCCGAGGCCAGGTCTGCAGCTGCGGAATTCACTCCAGGCCCCACTCTGATTGGCACGGGGTGGGCTGAGGCTGCAGGTTGGAGCTCGTGCAGCTGCAGATGAGAGGGAGGAGGAGCCACAGCCCCCTGTGAATAGCTGGCCTTTTGAGTGATTGAAACTCCAACAGGAACCTTCCAAAGGACTACCAAGGAGGAGCCATGGTATGCATGGATCAGGAGTCAAGTGGGCTGGGTGCAGGGTTGCTGGAGGACAAGGGGCTCCAAGCATAGGATGGGATGGGGCTGAAACAGGGGTGAGGGGCAGAGCAGAGGGGATAGACATTGGCCTCTCTCCTACTATGTGCCCCTTCTATGCACCCAGCATCAGGAGCGTCAGACCTGAGCGCCGCAGCGGGTCCACCTGAAGACGCAGGCCCCAGGCTGGCTCACTGTTCAGCTGGCCACCTGGCTGAGGGAGTCATATGACCAAAGAGGCGTCCAGAGGTGTGGGCAGCTGGCCCCGCGCCTCCTGCCTCCTCCCCAGCTCCTTCCACCCCCTTTCCTTCCTTCCTTCTGTGACGTCACCTCTCGCCACTGCCCTCACACTCTGTGCCCCGGCTTCCTGGCTGCGGGGCGGCTGCTGCGAGTGGTAGGTGCTGATTAAGATGGATGGGTTGGTAAGAGGTGTTTGATGTGACTTGAATAAAAAGCAGCGCAGCCTCGCCTGGACGCGAGGGCACGCCGCCAGAGAGTGGCGTCGCTCAGGAGATCACTACTGGAGCTTGTCCTGAAAATGGCAAGTGCCCTCCATGTTCCGTTTTGATTGCTATTTACACAAATGTAGACATGCACATATATGCATTTTAAAAATAATCTTGCCTCCACTTCCCACCTTTGTCCTTGTTATATGCTAGCAGAGATCAGATGCCAGTTTTTAAAAGATGTGTGAAGGATCCACAGTCACTGGGAAAAAGGGACGTTCTCCACCTTCCACGGTGGCTTGCGCCTCAGGTCAGCTTGGGGGTGGGTTAACACCATGCAGGAACTTAGTGAGGTCACGGACATCCACTTGGGGGCGCTCTCCCAGGGGCTGTGGATGTGCCTCAGGGACTGTCCCCTCCTCCATGTCCTGTGTTACAGTCACTGCACCATGTGCCCTTTTGGAGACTTGCTTTCCAGATGCAGCCTTCACTTGGCACACAGTCGCTGCCTGGCTAGCAGGATGGAGGAGGTCAGGGGATTTGTTCAAGGTCAGCAGCAAGTGGGGGCTTCAGCCCTGAGTCCTTTCTCTTGATGTCCAGTCCAGGTCTCCCTTCATGATGGGAACCAGAGGGACTGGAGTTCCCTTTAATATGCTAGATTCGTTTTAAAAGTTCACAGGCTGCTGCTTGTTCAAGAATAAACCCCGAGTCTCTCGCTATCCGAAGAAATAGAGACCTTGTTTAGAGGCTCTTGCCAGTGAGTTGAGAGGAGCATACCTGCCCCTCTGCATGGAGCGGGCGTTAGGGGCCAGTTAGACACAGGAGCTCCAGCACAGCCCGAGGGGTGGGCTTTCACACAGATGGATTCTTCATTCTAATAACTAGCCATTAAAATCTGTCAGCCTATGGGGTGTGTGTGCGTGTGAGAGAGAGAGAGAGAGAGAGAAAGACAGACAGACAGACAGAGAGTTTGTGGTTAAATGGTGCTATCGAATTTACTACCGTCTATTAATTTTTTTGTAACCTCTTTTAAAAATAATGAACAGCTGAACGGCAACAGGCTGGATGATGATGATGACAGTGTCATTGCTCTGCTATTTATAGATCTCCATCCCCTGAAGAGTGCAGATCTTGATATTTAGACTGTGAAGGCCTGTGGGTAGGACTCATGCCCAGTTCTATGTTTCCTGCTGCACCTGTCACGTGGCTGTCCCATGGCACCTGTGGTTAACCACCTGTTTATAGACAGGAAGCAGAGACATATATCCAGGATCTAAGTGAAGAATGGAATTATCCAGTTCTATTTTCCTACGTTTATTTTTTTCACTAGGTTTTGCCCATTTCCTATATTTAGAGGCAAAAACAGAGGAGAACAATATTTGAACCAATCCTAATCTAGATGTATGGTCAGGGGTAAAAAGAAAAATGCTATCTTACAGAGGATGGGGAAAGCAAGTTGAATGGGAATTGGAGATAGATATTGAAAAAAATTACTGAAGACAGTCATTCTGCAACTCCAGCCTTAATGAAATTTAGACTAGAAACTATGATTCTGGTTGATCTGGGTTCAGAAGTTAACCAGTGACTGCCCCTCATGATTGCAGAGAACCTTGCTTGGGCCTGGTCACTCTTTGTGTGAAAGGTCCCCTGGAGTGTGCCTTTGTATTGATTTGAGCTGTTGTTTTGCTTCAAATTAAGACCTATGGCAAACTTGAGTTCTCAAAAAAGATAGACTCCACTTGTTCAGATCTTAGCATCCAAATTAATCATCTTGGAACAGAACCTGCTTCTTTGTATATCCTCTGAATCATAATGACTCCCAGGCCAGTCAGTTAACTAAGGAAGCAAGGAAGAATTAACTAGAATTCAAAGGGGAAGAGGAAGGCAATTTCAGCTACAGCAAAGCTCTGAACACTGAGAACAGGTCTGAACCATGTGGGTTGTGACCATGGGCAGCTACTTACTGCCAGGGCCAGAGTCGTGTTTTCATAACCATGGCCAGCACCTGCCCCACTCCCGCTGGCTGAGAGGAACAGCAAGACGTGCAGCCACGCTGCAGTTCCACACTCTTATTTAATGTCTCAGCCACACAGTGTGGACCATGGACAGCTACTGTTGGGCCAGAGCAGGGTTTTCAGAACCACGGCCAGTGCCCACCCCACTGCCGCGGGCTGAGATCAGCAAGATATTCAACAGCAGCTGCACGCCCAGGAGTCCCTGGACAGAGACTCCTTTGTACTGGAGCACTTCTTGGCTGCCGCTGCATTAAAAATCACTTGCACTTTGTGTGTTGTTTGAATATAGTAGGTCTGTCATTTCTACAGTCTCTCATCTGAATGGGGAGTTGCATGGTCTAAGTTGGCAGTTCACAAGGAGGGCCACTGCTGTCTTGAAGAGAATGATCACCTCCTGTAGCTCAAGTGCTGCGGCAGCGACCGTGACCTGATTCCCAGTTTGTGGTCTGCTCTGCAGACCTCTGATCACTCGGATAAAGATGGATCATGCCTGAACCATAACATCGCATCTGACTCTATTACGTGTAGCAAGCAGAGCTCAGTCAGAAGAGACCAGGAGTGTGGGGCTGGTTTGGCTAGACAATTTCTATACATGACGTCTGTGCGACTACTTCCCACTTATTGGGGGCACTTTTCCCTACAGTCTGCGACCCAGACAGGGTGTTTCCACATGCACCTTGCCACCTGCATCATCACAGTACTGTTGATAATATTTCTGAGCACATGCTATGTGCTGGGCACTGTACTAAGTGCTTTACCTGTGTTATCTCACGTAATTTTCATAACTTCAATTCTGTGAGTGGATACTAATGTTGGCCTAGCTTTATGGATGAGCCTGACATTTGGAGAGGCTGAGGGACTCACTTAACATAACATATGTATCAGTGGTGAGGTCAAGGCTTGAACCTATCCCTCCAGCCACCCCGCTCTGTGGAGAGCTGTCATTTTAACCTTCTCTCCCTCCCTGTGACTTCTTTCAATTGGTGAAATGGACTCAGTTTTCAGAGTTAAATTTAGTGTAGATGTTGGCAATCTCATGTCTTGTGTGGTTTGTGACTTCGGGTCAGCTAAGTTCTAGTTAACTGTTATCCTACTGTAAATCAGGGTGTAGTGACCCTTCTGGCTTCTTGCTTTCTTACACACAATTCAACCAAAGAAATTATGAGAAAACTATTAAACCCGTGTACGATTTTTGTCAGCCTTTCTGGAATCTCACTGTTCATCTCCCTAAATCCAAGCAGATGGGTCTTTTATTCACTCCTCTGTTCAGCCACTGGGCTCTCCGGGTAACTGAGCCCAACTCTCCACATAACCATCATAGAACGCACCCCTCTTACGAGGCAGTCAATTGCCTGCTTCTTGACACGGGCAGTTGTGGTGAGTCCGCCGCAGGAAGTAGCTTTCCCCTGGTGGCGTTCGGTGAATTTCAGGCTTCAATCTCATCGATAGTGTCAGGTAAGTCCTTTAAGTGTCCGGGGTGCCATCCTCTGCCTTTTGCTTTCAATCATCTAGAATATTGTGACTTTTGGTCACCAGGAAACACTCCACAAGCCACCAAACCAAAGGGTGGATCTGCACCTTCATTCTGCAGCAGGCCTGTGACAGATTCCAGATGCTGAACTCATAGAATCACAGTTCACATTTTTTGAGGGTTTGTTCTGTGAAGAAGAATTGGGATCAGTGACTCTCTCTGACCTCTTTTCTTCCTTTGGTGCCTAAAGTTGGAGGCCCTTTCTGTGATTGTGATACATTTTGTCCCCTGTGGCTCTATGTGGCCGATATCCCAGAACAGGCCCATTATTATTATAATATCACAGTATCATATTATAATGATTTTGGCCCATTGTAGGCAGTGTAGAACAGAATCTGTACAGCCTTGCTCCCCAGCAGCTGTCACTCCTGTGTGCACCTTGCATACAAAGGCAGAAACGCAGTGAGGACATGCAACTGAGCTTCGTCCCTCCTCCTCCTGGTCTTCAGTTATGTTTTCATGACACTGGGGTTCTCAGCTCTCCTGGAAATGATGGGAGTATCTCTGTCCATGGTCTATGATGTCTGCTGGGGATTTCCAAACAGCAAAAAAGCAAGAGTTGGCAAAAGAGACCAGGACTCACCTTACAAAATGACTGGATGTCTCAGGGAGAGCAGCTGAGTGCATCCACCTACTTGTTCATCCAGCAAAACTTTGTCAATCACCTGCTTCGTACCAGGTGCTGTGCTAGGTGCTGGGGAGACCGTGGCAAACGTAAAGGATCAAAGATCCATGCCCTCATGGAACTCATGTCCCAGACGGGAACTGGACAGTAGATAAAATAAGTAAGGAAAATGTTAGACAGGGTTAAGGAACCACAACGACCACAAAAAGCAGAGGATGGGGATGTGGAGTTGGGGTGCGGGAGGAGCATGAGATCTTAAATGGTGGGCCAGGCAAAGCCCCACTGAGAAATTGATTTAAATAATTTTTTCATGGAAAAGTCTAAACAGGATACTCACATCATAAACCCTGTGTCCCCGTGACCCTGAGGAGGTGGTTGTGAGTAGACCTGAGAGAAGAGCAAGGCACGCAGCCAATGACGAAGGAGGGCCAGGCTCCCTGACACGCCCTGGGGCGGGAGCCTGCCGAGAGTGTTGTAAGGAAAGTTGATGGGGAGGGTGGGGCAGAGGATACCCTAGAGGAAATGGGGACCCATGTCATGTGGGGTCTCAGGGCCACCCTAAATGCTTTGGGTTTTGATCTGAGTGACATGGGGAGTCAGTGCAGGGTTTTGAGCAGAGAGGAGATGGGGTGATTTGCAGTCTAACAGGATCCGCTGCTGCAGTGAGGACTGAACTGTGGGGACCTGGGTAGGAGTGGAGGCTGGTTGGTGTCCATGGCGCAGCAGGAGCCCAGGTGTGAGGTGAGGGGAGTGGACTGTGTGTCGCCGCGCAAGGGCCGGTGAGAAGTGGTTGGAATCTGAAGACATATTTGAGTCCCACAGTATACAGTGCACTCTGCATGTGTGGTGCGGGAGAGACGGAAGTCAAGGCTGGCTCCAGGGTTGGGGGCCTGAGCAGCTAGAAGGATGGGTTTCTCGCTTTTCCCAACTGTAAATTTGTGATGACGATGCTGCTCTTATCGAATGGACCATTGAGAGGCTTTGAGAGAATCCATGAACTGGAGAGAACGCTTTAGATTCCTCGGGCAGTAGTGCCTCTCCAGGACCCAAGTTCCGCCTAGACACAGACACGTCCCAATCACATTTTGTGGTTTCTTTAAGACTGGAGCTGCTTGAACACTGCTTTCTGAATACACCGGTGATATTTATAAGTCTGTGTATGTCTCGCGCTTGCTAAGCTGTTGTACACACTTCATGCAATCTTTAAAACAAACCTGTGAATGAGATTGTGATGCTCTCACTTTGCAGACAAGGAAACTGAAGTTGAGTGAGATCGAGAGGACTGCTGTCCACTGTCACTCGCTGATGTGCGGAGGGCGGTGATGTAAACACAGGCGCGTCTAATCTAAAGCTTGTTCTCTGCCTCACAACCTTCTGCCTCCCACGCCGTTTTTTGCTCAAAAAATGATCTCAACCCTCTCTTGCTGGTTACAGAGTTCCACCGCCTTTCTGTAGGAAAAACATCTTGTAAAACCTCTCCACAGCTTAAGGTCATGAAATACAGAGGTGCCGGTCATCCTTTTCTCCTTCATATGAGTTACAAATTTTTCCCAGTTGATTGGTTGTCTTGAGTTTATGGTACTTTTTTTTCTCATGCAGAAATTATTTTTTAAAAATCACATTTGTAGGTCCTTTTCTGTTCTGGGTATAATGTTATATTTAGAAAGGCTGTCTGAATGATAAGATTATAAAACTATGCCGCTATTGGCTTTCTAACTCTATTGCGATTTCACTTTGTGTTTAAATATTTGATCCATCTGAAGTTCCTTTAGCAGATGTTGTGCAGTCGGTATCCACGTTTCATTTTTCCACGTCTATGGTCTTACTGAATAATCCCCTGCCCCCGCTGATTTGAAACACCTTCGTCATTTATCCTACTCCAGTATTTCCAGTCTCTGTCTTATTATAATCTGTTCAGCAGATCTGTCTATACTGTGTACCAGGACTACACAGTTGTCACTATTATGCAGCTTTGCATCCGTTGGTAGTGTCCTTTTATTATTTCCATTTTTCAGAAATTTTCCAAGTATTCCTGCTTGTTTATTTTTCCATGTGAATTTGAGAACCAGCTTATGTAGTTAAACAAAAATCAATTGGTTTTTACTGGGGCCACACTAAATTTATAGATCAACTTAGGGAGAATTCACACCTTTAGAATGCCAGACCCTCCTTTCTAAAAACATATTGTGTCTCCTATTGTTTAAGTCTGTTATTTCTGTATTAGAGTTTTGATGTTTTCTTCATATACATTTCTTGTTAGTATATTCCTGTGTGTTTTATCTTTCGTGTTATTTTTGTATTGGTGTTTTCTTTCATTTACTGGTTGTCCCATTTGGGAAGCTGAAGATTTCTGCCTATTAATTCTGAATTCAACAACCTAGTTGCATTCCTTTACTGTTTTAATCATTTATCAGCAGATTCTCTAAGGTTTTCATCTGAAAACAATGATAATTTTACCTCCTTTCCAATTTTTACACTTCTTTCTCTCTAATTAGGTTGACTAGAACCTTCAGACCAATACTAAAAATTTTTATTGATAATAAATGTTCTTGGCATATTTCTAGTGTTTCCCATATAAGCATAATACAGGCTTTTGAGTTGAGGAGAGAAAGAGAGATCGTGTATCCATGTAAGAATTTTATTATATTTTAAAATAAAAACAAGGGTTTTATTTTGATTGAGAATGGATGTTGAATTTTATAAAATGCCTTTCTGTATCTTTGGAGATGATTGCACGATTTTTCGTTTCTGATACATTAATGTGGAAGGTTAGTAATAGATTTCCTGACACATCTGTGTTTGTGAAGTGCACGACTCATTTGTCTAGAATGTGTCATCCTCTTCCTGCACTGCTGAGTTCTGTCTGCTAATGTTTCATTGAAGAGTTTAGCAATAATATTTCTCAGTAAGATTGGCCTATAGTTTCATTTATGTTTTATCTTTTTGGATTTTGATGTCAATGTTATGCTAATTTTACAAAAAGAACCTGTACGCTTTCCTTCTTCTTCTGTGCTCTAGACCAGTTTAATTAGTGTTGCCGTTGTCTGTTTCTTGAGGATTAGACAGAATTTTTCTCTGAAAGCAATTGGGCCCGGTTATTTTTAGTGGGTTGACCTCTGTGATAACTTCTTTTTCCATGATAATTGTTCTCTTTACCTTTTCTGTCTTTCCAGAGGTTGGTTTTAGTAATCTGTATTTTTCTCTAAGACAATTCATCTTATTGTGGTTCACATTTACCTGTATAGGATGCGGCACATGAGTCTTGTTTGATTTCTTTACGGTCTCCTGTGTCTGTGGTCGTCTCCCATCACCGTTTCTTGCTTGTGCTGTCTTCCTTCTCTTCCAGATTATGTTAACTAACAATTTATCTTATTTTTTCCACAAAGAAGCAGTTATTGAATTTTTAATCACTTGATTCATTAATTTAATTACTTATTTTTTAATGATTTTAATTCTTCCCTTTTACTTTCCTTAGGTTTATTTTACTGCGTTATTTTTCTCTCCAGATCCACTTTGTAGAACATTATTTACAAATCTCAAGACATTTGCATATACTCTTTCATCTGATGCTCACAGCCCTGCAGGTTAATTGGTTTGGACCCCTTTTAACAGATGAGAAAACAGCCTTGGAAGCTAAGTGGCTTGCCAAGGCCACATAGCTGGGAAGGAGCAGAAAAGGGGTCCCAGTGGGGCCAGCCTGGGTGCCTGGGCCCACCTGTCCCTACCTGCAGCTGTGCGCCCGCGGCTGCCCTGCTCTTCTCCCTCCAAGCCCCCAGTCCTGCGCTGAACGCTGTCTCCCTTTGGCCACTTCGTCTACAGCCGCAGCAGATTGAGATCACAGCATAGGGGGTCCTTGAGAAATGCTGGAAGCTCTAATTCCAGCCACAATTCACTTTCTGATTCTTTTCTAGATGTGTCCCCAAATCACTTTTTCATAAAATGAACTGACTCCAGAAAGGTTGCTTCTGGACTGTGGCCTTTTCACCATTACTGACTTGACAGCAAACATTTTCCCTTAGTCACAACAGAGCTACTTTTCCCTTCTCAGCACAGGGGTGGAGTCCTAGAGAAGCGCAGACATTGTGTGGGGCGGCTCCTACAGGACATTGCGTTTTCTCTTTTTCACAGAGGAAGGACCCGAAGCTCAGAGACTAAATGCACCTGCCACTCTTGGATACCTTCTGCTATGACAGGAAAACCAGGACACATAGGAAATCTTGTCGGACTTTCTTCTTTCTTGTGAAGCTAAATGCTTCATCCGCTTTCTTGGGAATGACTTTTAACGGGGGGATCAGAGCCAAGTGCAGTTCTCACTTAGCCTGGCTTTTCTGCTGCGTGTTAGTTTTGCCACCTGCCATTTGCCTTTGAGAAAGAGCCGACTGGAAGGTGTGGAGTCTGCTCGTGCAGACCCCACGGGGTGAACTGGCTGCACTTCCCATCTTGAAAGCCTTCTCCCCAGTAGCAGCCTCAACTTAGAGCAGCAGCCGAGGCTTCTGCAGTGACCACAGCCTCTGGTGCATGGAAGTGTGTTTGGTTAGCATGAGCCTCACTGTATATAGACAGTTAGCCTTTGGAATTCTGAATAGCCCTAATCCAGGCCGCGAGCTTTTTCTAGACAGTTAGCCTTTGGAGTAAAAGCACAATTCATGGATTTGCCCATTTTTCTACCAGCCATCATTTGGATTCTGGGTGTGACATCTCAACATAATAACAGGTCCTGTTATTAGCCACAAAATGGTGGTGCTTCCACTGGAGAAAGAAGGAATGATTGCAGAATGTCTTAAATTAGAGTGTGAAGAATTAAACTTAGCTATAAGGAAGGAATTGCTGGAGACGAGGGTGGTCAACCTCTAGAGCAAGTTATGGGGGAAGCTGGACTACCACTGCTGGACACATTTAGAAGAAATTCTGTTATATTTATCACCCGGAAAGTGCAGTCGATACTAAATTTTGGAGGTTTATTCTAGGTCCCTCGACCTATAATTCTATTAATTTTTAGATTTGTGGAGATCAGAGAATAGAAAATGGTAGAATATCTTTTGCTTTTCAGTGATTTCTCTCCAGCCCCTCTGTTGGTGGGGTTCGGCCGTATCTGGGAGTGCCTGGGAACACTTCATCTCTTTCAAAGCCTTCTCCTCACCCCACATCTTATCATCACCAAACCTTGCTGACTGTCTTGGAAATGTCCCCTCTCCGTGGCCCTTCTGTGCTGGCCGCTGGTTCTTGGCTGTGCCTTGGTTCTATGGGCTTCACCTGGATACGGCAGTGAATCCCAAGCCACATGGACTGCTGATAGAATTAATCTTGCCATAGGGGCTATGAATAATTTAACTCTCAGAAAATCTGTTTACTTCCCATGTGTGCACTGAAACCCTCACCGTGAGCACACAAGTCTGTGGGAAGTAGCCACAGCTGTCTTCCCGAGTTTTTGCAATAACTGTCCTGTGCTCTTTCTTCACGTGTTTCGTCATCTGGGCCTCGTTGACTGTGCGCAGTGGGAGCAGACAACAAAGGTTTTGGGGGAGAATTGGATAGGAATTAAAAACTGAAAAAAAAAAAACAACCCCTGCATTTGCCTGGTGTTCTGCCCCTGTGAACATAGGAAAGAACAATGTTGGGCTTTTCTTTTTGGCAGCAGCGTAAGGAGTCCTACTGCCACCTCGCAGTGTCCCTGTCTCCAGTCCCTCCAGCCTCTGGGTCATGAGTCATAATCCACACAATATAGATAGGTAGACAGATAGAGAGGTAGATAGATAGTTATAATCCATCACTCATAATTCATGTAATTCATAGAAGACAGATAGACACAATCCATCAGTCCTAATCTGTACCACATAGGTAGATAGAGAGATGGATAGATGGATAGATGGATATATCTAATCCATCAATCATAATTCATATAACACCATACAGAGAACTTTTATGTGCTAGGCACATTCCCAGTGTTGAGGACACAGCAGTAAACACAAGGGATGAGAATCCCTGTCCTCGTGGAGTTGACATTCCACGGCAGCCTTTCCTACCCATGAGCTAGATCAGATCAACCTCCTGTTTGACATCTGTTGAGAAATCCCTGTCCCTCACGAGATCCTGCACAGACATCTCTGCTTTAAATTCAGAGCCCTTCTCACTCTGATCGCGGGGAGCCTTTCCACCCCGCTCTGCCCTTCCCACCGCAGCCCCAGCGAGCTGCGCCCCTCCCAGCTCTCCTGGGCACTCCCTTCCGCAGCTGCCCCCCCTGCCTGGAAGGCCTGTGTGAAGGGGAAGCTCTGGCCCCAGGAGCCGCTGGAGTTTCCTCTGCAGAAGGGCAGTGGTGCGTTAGCCTGGCAGGATGCGCTGCCCGGCTGCCTCTGGGGCTGGGGGTGCCAGTGAGCAGCGGCTGAACACAAGCGTGAGCACCTTCGTCAAAACAAAGAAGCAGTGCAGGGGGGAGAAGAGGCCGAGGACAGAATGGAGCAGGGCGGGGAGAAGAGCCTCAGTTCCTTGTGCAGCTGGGGCAGAGAGTGACGCCACACCCAGCATTGCCACCTTGTGCCGAGTGTCTCAGGATGCCTGTCTCTCTCTCTGGAAGAGAATGCATGAGACCCTAATAAAAGCCCTATGATAAAATGCATCTATTTCCTATTAAATGAGCCTTTAATTGATTGTCTCCCCTCCCCCATCATATCACATGCATTATTTAATTTGTTTGAGATGGAGTGCATTTCACAGGATGTATAAATCCATGAAATTTATTAAGTCTTGACAAGAGTTATTGAAGGTTACATTAAGTTTTTCAAATTGGCCAGTGTTGGATGGCTTAAAATTATTCATTAATGCCTAACATTAAATACCAATAAATTGCATGGTATATTTATGAACTATCTTGGAAAGTCATTAAATATGCATATAGGCAGTAAATCTATTCTCTCCTATCAACCTGTTCTGAATTGTGGTGAGTTAGGGTTCAGGTGGTAGCAGTGGTGAGGGGGGCACACTAGATTGTCATTGGATGTCACTGGGAGCTCAAGTGGTGCATAGGAACTAGGGGCCAGTCCCTTCCGTTTCCATCATCCCCTCTAAGGGAACAGGGAGGGACCTAAACAACGCAGACCTGTCAGGTTCATGATGTTAACCAAAAGAGTAAAAACCCTAAAGCTGGAGAGACGTGGATGACGGTTTCTGCTCCAAAAAGCTGTCTGGAGTCATTACCTGTATTGCCACTAGGTGCTGGAGGAGAAGACACCTTACTGAGGACTCCCGTGCTCTTCAGCCTTTCAGGAGTCTGCGTGTCTGATTCTTACACACCGGGAGATACATGTTACCCGCAGTCACGGTGCTGAAGTGACTTTCCCTGTGGCCGCTCGATTCCAGCCTTCCATTGCCCGTGAGCCATGCTGTCTCCCTGCCGGGACCTCAGCTGTAGGCCCCTGGACACGGAGGACTTCAGCCCTCGTGTCCCTGAGCACAGGGACTGGAGCGGCACTCAGTTGTGGGCACCCAGCTGTCCAGTTGTCCAAGGCTGAACCTGCCAACTGGCTGGTACGTATTTTGAGACACATCCAGGGTTGTAATTTAGTCTCATCCCAAATTCCCCAGTGGTGGGGCTCCCCACTTCTCATGGCCCACTGACAGCCTGCTGGGATTACTGCAAATTCTCTCCTTTCTTAACCCATACAGGGGATCAGAGGATTTCTCTAGCCACTTTCCTGGTATTCTCCAGCTGGCCACCAGAGGGCAGGGTGGTCCTGGGGGGAAACCAGTGGGACCAAGGCATGGGTTCTAGATTTTTCTCTGCGACACCTTCGTGGTTTCAGGCAGGTCACCCAGAGTCTCATCTTAGTGAAACGAGAGTGCTGGCCCAGAAACCCTCTGTGGTGCCGGCTGACTCGGAGAGGCTGCTCGGCTGCTCCAAAGGGGCGTGGGTGAGATGAGGGCTCCTGCAGGTGCCAGGGCCGGACTCGAGGCCAGGAGACCTTACTGGCTTTGTGATCTCGAGAGTGTGACGTGGCCTTTTGGGGGCGTTCTTAGACCCTGGCAGCCATTCCAGCTCTTGTAGCCCAGGCCTCAGTTGGGCAGTGGAGAGAATGAGACAGCTCGGGAAGAGTGGCCCGCGTCCGGGGTGTTCGTGCCCAGCAGGGACCGCCTCCTGCGTCCACACGCATGGTACTGGTTCTGTGGAGCCCTCAGTTAACTGGACTCGGGCAGCCAGACGGTTTCTGCTTTCAGGGAGGCCACGTCAGTTTTGGTGAATTAGGAAAATTCTCCTAGGGAGCCTGCTCTGAGAGAGAGAGACAGAGAGACAGACACAGAGCAAGGAGTAAGAAAGGCTTAGGAGTTAAGGAGCCGCCAAGCAGCTTCAGTGGCGTTAGGACATCCATTCATCCAGGAGCGAGACTCGGTCACCACCTTGTGCTCCTCTAGACTGTGGACTTTGACCTCTTGAAGGTAGAGACAGTTTCTTTCTTTCTTTTTTTAATTTTATGTTTAGATAGAAAATTATTTTCTCAACATACAGACAAAAGAAAACATACAAATTGAATTTAAAGTCAATTGATAAGGAACAAATTTAACACACAAAGACTGACATCCTTAATGCATAAAGAACTCTTAAAAATAAATTAGAAAACTCTTAGAAATTTGGTGAAGGACATGAGCAGACAATTCACACACCCCAAGGAAACACACGGGCTTATAATAAATGCATTTAAAGGTGTTCTTGAGGGTGGGGGTGGTGGCCCATGGCTCCATCTCAGGACCCCGGGTGTTCTCTGTAGCTTGCCTGGATGCTGGTGGGGACAGGACGGCCCCACGTTCTGGAGACAGTTTCTTTTTACCCTTCTGTGCCCACTGTTCATCTCCCAGCAGACCCCTTGTGACCAATGACTGGATGAACGAGTGCAGACCCGCTGTCCTGCAGTCCCTGCCGTGGACGACCTGGAGGGGAGCAGTGGGGCGGGCACTGCAGACGCCCCCAGTTCTCAGCCTCCTTCCTCACACAGACACTGGGAAGCTGCTGTTTGGGTTCCCCCAGGTCCCCGGGAGGCATGTCTTTCGTTCATGGAGCATCTGCCAGCACGCAGACCCAGAGGCCAATGACGGGAGGGAAGGGGGACGGCGCTGGGCCTCAGTGGGCTTGCTTTAGTCACTCAAACAGATGCTGCCATTCAGGACCCCATTGCCCCTCCCACACCAGGGGGCCTGTTCCCCACGAGGGTGCCTCAGAGACTGAGTGACGGTCTGGGGTGCAGAGCAGGCACTGGAGCCCGAGGCTCCCTGCAGAGATGCCCGAGCAGAGACCTTCCGACTTAGACTTGCCCTCAGCGGGGCTGGCTGCGGGTTGGATTCTGGCCTCCAGGCTACTGTGGGGGCTTCTCTTCCCCTTTAATTGCAAGCCTGGCTGGAGCGGGGAGTGTCGCAGGTGGGCGAGGGCTCAGTGCTGTGTTGCGGGGTCCCAGCAGAGGTGGGCTTTCCTTTCTCAGGGTGGACCCGAGCCGCTGTGGGGAGGACCGGGGACACTCCCATGGAGGCGCAGCCATGGCTCCAGCCCATTTCAGGGACACAGGTGTGCCACCTGCCTCCCAGCTGTTGTTTGCTCTGCCCGGCGACTTCATTCGAACCTGACGTTTTGGAGAGCTGGGGATCGTGCCAGACGCACTTTCACTCATGGGCAGCGGTTCTTTGCTGGTGGAAGTGGCTCCCCCGCCTCTGCCAGGCAGGTGATGGGTGCACCGGTGGCATCCGCCACATGCCCGCCACAGTGCCCTCTGCCAGCATGAGGCTCCGGTCCCTCCCCAGCCCCTGTGGTATTGGCACGACTGCTGGAGTATGTCCCCTGTCCGACAGTCACAAGAGCCTCACGGCAGCAAGGACCACATTCCAAAGGAGGAAACAGAGGCCTCGGAAGGGCTCAGCAGCTCCCCAAGGTCACAGGCCAGCAAGTGGCAGAGCTGGGATTCAAACCCAGGCGTCCTTTATCTTTTTTGATTGTAAAATATCCATTAGGTAAAATTTACCATCGTCACCATTTGTAAGTGCACAGCTCAGTGGCAGTAAGCACAGTCACACTGTCCTGCAGCCCTCTCCACCACCCATCTCCAGAACTTTCCCATCCGCCCCCTGAACTCCGTGCCCATCGAGCCCCAGCTCCCCTTCCCCTCCCCCATGAGCCCGGGTGTTCTGACCTCCAGTTCTGGGCTTTTTCCTTTTTCTGTAGAAGCAGCCCCTGGAAGAGTAACTGACCCTCACTGGGGTGACATTTCTGGCAAGAGGGGGAGGGGAGAATGAAGAGCAACACGAGAGCGTTTTCTGGGTGTTCTGGATGGTAATCCGGCTCCTCTCCACCAAAGCTGCGGGCAGGATGAAATAAAACATCAGAGACTCGCCCAGCACGTGCTGAGCTGCCCAGTGACCAGGGTCTGGCGGGGCCTGGGGTCCAGGTTTAGGGTCGGGGAGCAGGACCAGGCCTCTTGTTGGGAGCATCTGCTCCCTCTGAGCTGGTGGTCTTGACTCTGTTGTCCATGCACTGTTTTGAAAGGAAACCCAGGGAGAATCGGCTGGCGTGGGCCCGACTGTGTGACCGTGGGCCCGACTATGTGACCACGGACAAGGCACTGTCCTCTGTCTGCCCATTTTCCCATAAGTCAAAGGTCCTGCCAGCACAGTGTTCCCCTAAGGCACGTGTCAGGGCCCACTAGCACCTGCTGAGCCCCAGCTCGCCGCCAGGTTCCCTCTTGGTTTTCACTCCTCCCTCCCATGCCACCCCTGCACAGACCAACTCAGACACAAGAGAAGGGTCACTGCACAGTTGGAGTTGCATTCCGATCTGGTTTTATTGTGCATTTGCTGTGTGATCTTAAGCAAATGGCTTTGCCTCTCTGAGCCTCGATCTCTCACTTATTAGAAAAAAGGAATGATAATAATATGCAGAAAATGGGATATTTGGAAAGCACCTAGGCACTGTGCTGACACAAAGTGTACACTCCAGGGGTATCAGTGGCCCTTATGCCTTACCTGGCCCAGCTTTCTCACCTGTGAAAGGGGGATGAAGTCGGTTTCAGAGGGCACTGGGAAGATGACATGAGACAGCGTGTGGGAGCGTTGGGCTGGGGCACACCGAGGCCGAGGCTCGGCTAACATCACTCCCTCGCCCCTCTCAGGCTGGAGTCCGGCGGCCATCGACGCTGCACTTAGGGAAACCATAGACTTGGGGGAACCCCTCGCAGGCTTTCAGGGCAGTGTCCCAGGAGGAATGACCAGTGTGGTGTCTTCTCTCCTCCATGGCTATTTTGTTATGCTTGGTGATGCTCAACTAAGATACTAAGGCAATTAGTAATGGGCTACTTTAAATTCTGAGCTTATAACATGGGTCAAGTTCATTCTCTCAGAATAGGTGTTCCATCAATTTCTGTTCATTGAAGCTCAGTCCTATGATGCGTGTTCTCAGGGAATGTTTCTGAATGATGTGTAGTAATACCCTACTGTTTCAGAAGAACCTCGTCGTAAGCCTTCTCTATCACAGGCATTCTAAGGAAAAAGAAAGAGCAAAACCACTACTGAATGGGCAAAATGCATGTCCCAAGCACCACGCCCCATGATTCAGGAGTGTCCCTCCCAGAGGCATGCTGGGCTTTCTCTTGTGACCTACAGAATACGACTCATGGTACGGCTTTTTAAAAAATGTTTTTTATTGTGCTAAAATATACACAACATGAAATTTGCCATTTTAACCATTTTTAAGTGTGTGGTTCAGTGGCATTCAGCACATTCTCATAGTTGCGCAAGCTTCACCAACCTCCAGACCTTCTTTGTCTTGCAAACCTGAAGCTCCGCACCTGTTCAACGACTGGCTGTTCCCCTCCCCCAGCCCCTGGCACCCGCCATTCTGCTTTCTGTCGCTATGAGTTTAACTCCTCTAGGTATGTCATATAAGTGGAATCACACAGTACTTGTCTTTTTGTGACTGGCTTCTTTCACGTGGCATACTGTCCTTGGGTCCACCCATGTCATAGCAGGTGTCATGAATTCCTGCTTTCAAAGGCTGAACAGTATCCCCTGTGTGGGTGGACCACATTTTTCTCATTCATCCATTCTTGGTAGAGGAATGTTTACTGATAGCTTCTTGTCCATTCCCACTGCGCTGACTCATCCCGAGACCGTACGATGACAACCAGTGGCCCTTTGGAGTATACAGAGCACTTGTACACATACGAGAATGTTCTGAGGTTACATAAACCGCCTGAAATTGTGTACTAGTAATTCGCAAAACAGACACTGAAACTCCGGTGTAACATCAAACTTCAAACTTCATGTTATTTCTCCTGGAAAGTTCTGTTCTGTTTAAGCTGGGCTGATAATCAAAATAGTTAGTGACCTGTGAAGCACAGTCACTGACCACTGAAAAGGGAGACCACCCCGTGGCCCCTGCTGGGCAGGATGTCCCCAGAGCGGTTGGGGGCCCGCGGTGGCAGTACTCATCACTGAAGTACTTCACAACAGGTCTGAGACACCAGTGCCATTGACCGAGTATTACCTCTGGGGTTAGGTTCCAGTGGGCTATACCAGAGAAAGAGTGACAGAGGTGTGGCAGGAAGAAGGGACTGACGAATCCATGCTTGGAAATCAAGAATGAAAAATCTGGCCCCAAGACATATTTTCTTTATTGTGTCTGACACCAACTGCTGCAAGTGACACAACGTATCTCAGTGGATGTACCCTGTCTTCCCACAGTTGGCTCCATGGTTGGCCAAGATCTGAGCACAGGAGGAGGTGGTAGGGTAGCTGGTGACTCCCTAAGAGTGTGTGGCCACATCCCTCCTCTGTTTGGGAACTTGGTGTCCCTGTTGGCAAGGGTAGATATTTCCAGGGTCCTGACAAAATGCTCCAAATTTTGGAGTTTGTCAGGACTGCTGGGCAAGGGATCATGCTGGAGGCTTGAGTCTCCGTTTTGTCACAGACCACTGACTGCCTCGGCTAAGCTGTTCACTTTCTCTTGGTCCGGGTTCCCTCCCCCAGAGAACTGGTTGATCCCTTCAGGTTTCCTGCTCTATGACTCCCTGGAATATTTATCCCTACTCAATTCTAAAATGTATTGAGCCTGCTCCTAATTTTCAAACACAAGAGAATGGGAAATTTATAAGAATACAGAATAAAAAAATAACCCAGTTAGAAGAGTGCCAGGTTGGGGCTGGCCCGGTGGCACACTGCTACAGTGCGCCACTTGGGAGCGCAGCGGCGCTCCTACCGAAGGTTCGGATCCCACATACAGACCGGTTCCCGCTCACTGGCTGAGCGATATGTGGGCGTGACGCCGAGGGTTGCGATCCCGTTGCCGGACACAAAAAAAGACAAAAAGGGAAAAAAAAAAAAAAAGAAGAGTGCCAGGTCCCTGCGCTGAACAGCCTGCAGTTGAGACTCAGTTTATCCCCGAGCTTCCTGGCAGCTGAGGGGAAGGAGGACATTCACATTTTCTGACAAAAGGTGCTTCGGGTTTTTCTTAAGAGAGAGACGTCTTCCCGGTACTGAGGAATTGATAGCCCAAGCCTCACATCAAAGGCAGAAAGAACGTCTGGCTGAACTTTTGCTAAAGACACATTTGCTTTTTCCAATGGGCCTTTCTCATTTTGCTCCTGCATAGAATCAAAGGGCAAAAGCACTACATTTTATCCCAGGGAAGGTATGTCTGTAGTTAAAATAATGCAGCCTATGTATGTTACTGACAGAACTGAGGACCAATAAATGTTTAATGAATTAATAGTCCATCTCAATGAGGGAAAACTTTGAGAATCTCCAGGAATGAACAGTTAACATGCTGGGCCGTGCAAACATCAGATGTCTCAGGTGAGACTGGGCATTTCTGGGTCATGGTCATTTTGTATATAAATTCTCTGAGGAGTGCCAGTTGTGTTCTTAATTTGAGACTTTGTGCCTTGGTGCCTAGGACAGTGCCAGGCACATGGCAGACAATAAATATTTGCGGATTGTATGGTAGGTTCCAGACAAGGAGAATTCAGGCCAGAAAGGTTCCAAGAAAGTGTTTGGCTCAATGCTGTCATTTTACAGATGAGGGTGCAGAGGGCTGTTGTGACCTGTCCATGAGCACATCGCGGTTAGTGGCAGCTTCTATGTCTAGTGCACGGTGTTGCTGCCAAGACCTGGCCGCCTGTCCTGTTAGGATGCCAGGTGCATTTGTACAACTGAGGAACTGTGTCCAGCTTCCCCCTGCCTTCAGGGAACTGCATGGCCAGGTGGTGTGTTGTGACCCAGAGTGTGGGGCCCGACAGCTGGCTCCCATGTGAGCTGACAGGTGTCGAGGACCAACCCGGAGAAAGGGCTTGTGAGCACGGCCCGTCTGCAGTGAGTGTTTAGGGCTCTGACTTGCATTATCGCCTGAGCGGAGGGTACTTGGGAAGGATCTGTGGGCACCTGGGGCAACCTAAGGTGAGAGGCTGGGCCCCAGCTTTGGCTTTGTTGTAAATAAGCTATCTCTGTCAGAGGAGCATCAGGCTTAGTCAGAAGCTCTTTGGGGCCCCAGCATCCTGTGACTTGGTGTTGTTCTCTGGCCTCTGGGCGAGGACCGAGGCTGCATCCCAGAGCTCAGTCTCCCGTTTGGTGTCCTTCATGTTAAGTCCTGCATATTTAAAGAGTGTTACTAAGCTCTTGTCCTGAGTTTGCAGGGTTCCTTTGGCCTTTCCTAATGATGCCCCTTTCTAGCCCCTAACTTCGTGCTAGCACCTTCCCTTGGACTTACTCCACCTTCTTTATTTGCTCGGAGGCTGCGGGTCTGGCTGGGGTGCCCGAGTAGGCTAGGCCCACATTTCTCTTGTCCTGGAGACTCCTTCGGAGGCCTTGCACCTGCTAATTATAGAATCAAATCAGCTGTCTTTAATTAAATCTACGGAACAGTCTTCTTCCCTGAGTTCCTTTGGATACCAGGGAGTCACATCCCCGCCAGACCCAACTTGATTTGAGAAAGCTGGAAAGTAACCCTGAAGAATCTGGGCAGCCCCAAGAGCAACGTGGGGCAGCTGGCAGTTTTTGGGTGTTATAGAGACTTTGGGGTACAGCATCTCTAAGTTAGAGTTTCCCAGAGTGGCATCTGGGTCCACCTGCTTCAGGATCCCTCAGGTGCTTGTAAAAATACTGATTTGCAGGCTCAACCCATGACCTA